>NW_015505712.1:85163-86053 GCF_001515645.1 Sinocyclocheilus grahami | reverse complement strand
TTGCTCAGAAACTCTTCTTCGTTTGAGACAACACCTTTCCAAGACTCTCAAGATCTTCCTTTTGAGTTTTATTTTCCGGCAGTTTTTATCTTCAAGTAACGTTAGTCACTGTGGACTTTTCCTTCAGAAGAACCAGAAGTAAAAACTTCCAGCTGACTCCTCACAAACTCATCAAAAGATCTCCGTTATCTACCGCATCCGGACTCTTCTTCAGCAATCGAAACCAATGCAAGTAACCGCTTAAAATTATTTAGATGCGTGTTTAAGTTTCAGTCCCTTTTTAAGGTGATTTTTGGATTCTCTGATGATTTTCAAAGGTTGTGGTTAAGTGATGTGAAATACTGCCATTCTTTTCTATTCTCTCTCTTTTCCTTACTTTGTTTCATTCTGTGTATATATGTTTTAGTTAGTTATACAGTATGTTAGATATAGTTTCATTTATTAAATCCCTTATATTCACAACGGATTGTCTCTGTTTGCTGCTCACAATTCGAAAGTCAATGAATGTGTGAACCCTTGCTACATTTTGCTAAATTACTGCTAGCACTGCACAAAGAAGGATAGTTTATTGTTCCGTGGCCAGAAAAATAAACATTCCTCGAATTGACAAATGATTATCTTGTCTGCTCGGTGGACGGACAGATCAAATAATTGTAATATTGATTCTGCTACAGTTAATTCGAAGATATAATCTAAATATTTATTATGAATCATAACCAGTTATAATTCGTCATAAATATTTCCCTTTTTAGAGCTAATAATAAAAACCCTACAGTTTTGGTGGAGAATGCGGGCACATTCAAACTTGGTTTGTGAGCAAACAGTATCAATTTATTTGTGTGGGGTTTTTTTCTTCTTCCTATATTATGCGTGCTTAGAGTGAGACAAGT
>NW_015505712.1:69073-75281 GCF_001515645.1 Sinocyclocheilus grahami | reverse complement strand
AGGAACTTATCCATTGTGTGCTTATATAATTCTAATAATTGAATCAGGAATACTGCTTTGCATGCTTTCTTTTTTTTAACTTCTCGTTTTCTTTCTCTGTGTTTACTGGTGTTATTCCTTGGACAAGGTGTCTTGAGCGGCAGTCAAAAGTGACAAAAACATGAACAGCATAACTTAGGGCTGAAATTTACACATAAGAGGAGAAAATGAAAAGATACTAGTCCAAAGAAATCTAGGCCAAGAACACCCAACAGAAAAAAAACTATAATTCAAAGGAGTTTTATGAATGTCAGTATCTTCATAGTGTAGTGATCATATTTCTGTGAATGAAAAATAAGTGTTTTGACAGTAGCTATATCATTCTCAGTTAGATAGTAATTCACAGCCTGTATTTTTCTAAATAAATCTGGTTGCATTAAAACTTTTCTGCAGTCAGTCTCAGTGCTTTCAATGTATAATCTGTACTTTCCGTATGTAAACTGTAGTTATACATCCCAAATCCACTGTGAAAAACTGCTAAATATATTTTTCCATTTATTCCTTCTGCTTGCACCTCTCAGGGTCCTGTGGGATTGGAAGAGAGTTCATGCCCTGGCCCAGCAAACTCACAGCAGCCTGGAGCTCGACACAGTTTCGTACAAGAGCACTTCCAAGCTCAGTACAGGTCAGCAGCCATCCCTTAGTCTTTTATTTAAGATCAAGTCCGCCCTTTATCTGTCTACTTGAGTTTTGCATTCTACTGGGACACTTGTGTGGGATTAGGCATCTTTGATTACTGTGTACTGTGTCAGTGGTATTTACCACTGGTGAATACCAATGTCAGTGGTATTTGATATGATAATGGAATTGCATAACACCTATACAGTATGCTGTGTTGTCTTAACCTACTGTAACATGTAACAACCTCCATGCAGTTATACATACGGCAAGACCATTATACAAAAAATAAAGTAAAAAAAAAACAAAGTAAAATAACTGTTCTGTTGTAATATATTTTTGAACTGCAATGCATTCCTGTGGTGGAAAACTGAATTAACAGTCATTATCTGATTTGGTGCTCAAGAAACATTTCTATTTATGATTGATGTTAATAGCTTGTGGTAATTAATCATAACCACCCAAAGAAATGTTTCAAGAATAACATTTGGTGGAAAATATTGATAGTTCTTATCTCACACTACTAGATTTGATTAAATCTCCATGCAGCTCCCATACAATTCTCCATTGGTAATGAATGGTCTGTTGATCAGAGATGGTGAAAAAGTGGCTTCAAGCTGTTGCACACACGTCATAGAAACATGTTAGACAACATTCTTTACAAGTTTAAGCTTTATCGTGTTGTAAATCTTTAGTGTAAACTCACCTAAAACAAATGCCCTCCAAGAACGCCTTTGACGCTTTCCATTCAATAATACTTCTGCCAACAAGATTACAACAAACAATCAAAGTATGTTCCTTTAAAAATGCCTTTTAAAGACCAATGAGGGTGGCAGTTTTCTCATGTTAATTTTTTTAAATTTTTTTTTTGTTCCTAGCGAAAACTGAGAAAATGCAAAAACCACTCTTGAGTTTTTGTTGTAGATCCCTTCACGTTGATCAACACAGCTCATGCAAACTATTTCATTAACTTGCAGTCAGTTGCAGTTTAATTAATTGCATTAGGTCACACAATTTTCAATTTTAAGTTCAATGAATTAGACGCATACTAATAGGTAATATTTTTAGCCTGTAATTCCTCCAGATTCCTTAAATAATCATGTGCACCGATTATTCGGACATCCATCAATGAGGAAAATGACTAGTTATCTTCTGTACCGCAGTTTGGCTGAGAGTTTGTCTCCTCTCATACAAATGGGCTCATCCGGCACACGCTGTGTGAGCTCTCTAGAAAACAGCAGGCTTCATGCTATTCACTGTCTCTCAGGCTGCAGGGCTGTTGAAACATCTGCGCCGGAACTTTCTGCCGAGTGAAAATTATCAAGTAATCCACAATGAAGTCATACACTCTACTATAGAGAATATTATGCAAGCATTATATTCACCTATTTTTGGTGTGACAAAAACCTTCTCACCAACAGCATTTCTGCTTTTGCAGATGTGAACAATATGCAAATGCTGAATATTAAGTTTTCAAGTGTGCAAAAGTGAGTAGGTTTAATTCGTTTTTTCTTCAGTGCTAAACATTCTAAAGAATCAAAGCTCTTTATAAATATCCCAATTTTCCTAGCTTCATGCCCACTCACATTTAGACTTCCAGAAATCCTCACCAGTAGAAAGGCAGGTAGAGATGGACTCAGCAATTTTCTTCAATTGAGAGAAAAGGTTCTGCTTCTCAGTGAGTTCTTGATTTCATAGCTTCAATTTGTAATCCCATTAGCTGTCTTGGTTGCTCTAGCTTTGAAAACCGAATGACTAATATATCAGATTGCACAGATTGCGTGTTTATTTATATCTACACATTAACACAGGAAGTAAAGCTGTGATAGCTCTGCTTTCAGTATTTGTTTATAATTAAAGTCAATCTGTTTGTCAATCTGACATTGCCTGCGGTGGTTTATCGCTGATAAGATATGAAATGTAGGAAGACAAAACACTTCAACAGCGTTCATGATGTGGTCATTAAAGTCTGGATTCAGAATCAGGTTGCAGCTGTGAGCATTTCTTGTTCTCCTTAGGTGTTTAATAAAGAGACTGAAAGCATTTAAGTTCCCTCAAGGACTTTGATTATAAAGATGGCTTTACAGTGCAGACATTTTGGACTACTGTAGTTGCAGTTTTCTAGTTAATATTGGTTTCTGCTGCAGTAATAGAGCATTCGTTTGCCATGTTGTAGCTGTAGAGCTGAGCAATATGTTGAATATTCATTTTATACAGTATTTGCGATGATTTCGCTTGCGATTTACAATTGACATGTTATGAATATTGCTGTGAATTTACTGTGTTGATTTAAGTTTCATAAAGATCGCATCATTAGATAATTATTAGTTTCAATTCCACTTTGAGAGTAAGTTTTAAAATGGAGACGTTTTAATAGTGTTTAAACCTTAGTATATCAAAAATATTTAGTTTCCATGAATCAGTTTAAACTGTTCATTTTTAATGAATTGATTAATTGAAATTCAACAAATTCAAAACTCTGATCCAATAGTTTATTCAGAAATGTTCACAGCTTCATGAGACATTTTAAAATGTTTTAGTAACTTATACAATATGTTGGTAAATACAGAGGTTGGACAAAATCATATAAACACCTGGGAAATTGGCAATATTTATTTATTAAGGTGTTTTAAAATAATTTGCCTTTAATACAGCTTAGAACATTCATACAACTTCTGAATAGTCTCCAGTTGAATGTCATCTATCATGATTTGTCTGGCAAGGGCAGATGTTAAAGTTCATCTTGGTGTTCCAGCTTGGTGTTTTAGCAGTTGCAGCTCTTTCATAGTTGTTGGCTTTGTGAAGTTCTCTGTGGTCTGTTTTTGTGGATACATGGTTTTCAAGGCTGTCACTTTACAGGAGCAGTTTTGTGTTGTTTGGACACAATTCTTCTTAGTGATCGATGATCCCCTTAATTTACTTTTGGTTTTCAAGCACTTTTCTTCTGTGCTGCTGAAGTCTTGCCATGCTTGGTGTATGCAGTTATAATCAGCTCTTAAAACACCAAATGATTGGACAGTCAAGGTTACAGTTGCCCCTGCTAAACAGGCTTTCATGAGTTTATTTAATTATTTATTTAGTGTCTAACAAGTCACACTGTTGAAAAAAACAGCATATGCTGGTTAGGTATGTTTTGACGCTGGGATGCTGGTTTATGCTGGTCATGTGCTGGTTTATGCTCGTCATGTGCTGGCAAAGGACCAGCATAAACCAGCAAAAGGACCAGCATAAACCAGCAAAAGGACCAGCATAAACCAGCATCCCAGCGTCAAAACATACCTAACCAGCATATGCTGTTTTTTTCAACAGGTTTGTACTAAACATTGCTTGTACTACACTGATATCCAACAACATTTGTTTTTCACTTTAGCCTGCTGTAGTCTCAACCTCTAAAATAATTGGTGGTCACATTATTTTGTCCACATTAGTTTGTTTGTTTACTGTCTCACTGGCAATAGGATTGCAGTTGTGATAACTAATCTGGGTTTTGTTGCAATATTAAAAATAGTTTTTAACTACATATCAGATAGATTACTTGTGAAAACACCCTGAAACCAGCCATACACATTTAATGTATAAGATATTTTATGTAGGCCTATAGGACTGCACAAAAATATTGCAAAAAGATTCCCCGATGTTGCTAAACTATTGACTAGGAGTTCAGCGGACCCTGTGTTGATTTATTCAGAAGCTGAGTTGTTTTAAAATATAATCTCAAACGTAGGCCTGGGTGATAAAACTGTATCGATATTTATCGACGGTACACCTTATTCGATAACTATATTAAAAAATGTTCGATATAGGCACGTACTCTGAGTGACGCAGACAGCACAGGCAAACATGAACACATGCTGAATTGAGTGCTGTGTGACTGCCTGTGAAGAGGAGATTGTGAATAAAAAAAATAATATTAGTCGAATTTAAAGTAAACATTTGCATTTGAATGCAAAAATAGTACAATCAAATGTTAGGAGTGCGTCAGGGAGTGTCATCAGTGGAGCACGAGATGATGATGATGTAAGTGATGTTGTTGCATTTTAATGTTTTGTTAGTCTAGCCCACGAGATGCGCAGTTGCTGCATTATGCATTCAAAATATTCGAGAAATATAGAAGCTCAATGCGGAGAAGATCTTGAATGGGTTAAAACCGAAACCAAGCCATTCACACAGAATGCATATTCAGTGCTTTTTTTTAAGTCAAGTCAAGTCACCTTTATTTATATAGCGTTTTTAACAATACAGATTGTGTCAAAGCAACTGAACAGCATTAATTAGGAAAATAGTGTGTCAATAATGCAAAATGACAATAGTAAACACTAATTTTTCAGTTAAAGACAGTTCATCATTGAATTCAGTGATGTCAACATCCAGCTCAGTTTAAATAGTATCTTTGCAATCATGTCAACGATATCGCTGGAAATGAAGTGTCCCCAACTAAGCAAGCCAGAGGCAACAGCGGCAAGGAACCAAAACTCCATCGGTGACAGAATGGAGAAAAAACCTTGGGAGAAACCAGGCTCAGTCGGGGGGGACGGACAACTACGACTGCTGCACTCGCGTCTCACACAAGAGATGTAGCCGTGCAAAGTTAAAACAGTTTACACTTTTAGAAAACACGTCGCGAATTTGTGGAGGTTTATTCCTTTTCACTGTGTCTCATATGTTTTTAAATACAATCAGAGTGAATGGCGCTCTCCTGTGGCCTCGGGAGACAAGTCAAAAGTTTCCTTAAAGGGGTCCCATTATGCTTTTTTACTTTTTGAGTTTTAGTCAGTGTGGATCAGAGATCTTCAAACTTACAACTCAAAGTCCACTCAAAAGGGAGATATTTCGTTTTAAAAAATCCCTTTTCAAGAACTACAACGAACGGCTCGTTTGGACTACAGCGTTTGTTATCCGGGTTTTGTGATAACAAAGCTGCCCATTAGAATATCATTAAAATAGGTTGTTTGCAATCACGTGATTCTGATGACCGCGAAATGCAGCTGGAACAGGATTTTTCTCCATAGAAATCACTAGCAGAAACTCAAAATTTTTTTGCAGGTGCAGGTGCAAAATGCAGGTTTTGCGTTGTTTATGGATGCTCAAATCGGACAAACCGAAAAACCACAAGGAGCTTTTATCGTGTACAAAAATGTGTTGCTCATAAGGGGGGAAAATTCAAGAATTTGACTGAAAAACGCTGGAAAAAGGGGCTTGTAAACCTGCGTCTGCGGTCGGGAGGAGCGAAGCCGGATAATGCTCGTGTGTGTGCAAATGGTTAATATAAGATAATAATATATTAAAATATGAATAAAGAAATGTATAAATAGATACAGGGTGACACTGTCAGAATTCACTGAATGCTAAACGCCACACATAGACACGATGTAAATAAGATATTGTTTGCCGTTCACGGAATCGTGAGATTGCGATTAAATTGAAGTGAGTGACAGCTTTTTAGTGATTAACATTAGATGAAAGCGCTATTTGCTCGCTTTCTAGGCAGGCTATAATCGATTCAGAATTTAAATAAAAGCTGTTTTACGTGCTGCTAACAGGACCAACAGCC
>NW_015505712.1:68319-68682 GCF_001515645.1 Sinocyclocheilus grahami | reverse complement strand
CAAAGATTCGTAGAAAAAATATAAACGTTGGACTCTGTGGTCGATTCTGTGTTAAGGTAAGGCAAGTTATTCACAATTATGTGTTGCGGCTGGGTTGTTATAGGTCTGCGTGACTCTCGATGTCTTAGGCCTGATTGAATGGAGGAATTATGGTATTCTTCTGTAGCCTGACGACGATGTGAACTCAAAGACAGCCTGATGCTTTGTTTATTGACCATTTGTGGGTGGCTGTTTGTGTTACCTATCAATTCGTGTCGATAAAGTATAATAGGGTAAATCCTGTATAGTGATTTATCCTATATAGTGCTTGCATAAAGCAAGTAGTGCATACACTTGTAGCTGTTATGTATCTTTGTAAGACAT
>NW_015505712.1:66966-68233 GCF_001515645.1 Sinocyclocheilus grahami | reverse complement strand
GTAAAACAAAACTTTTATTCAAATTCTGAATTGATTTATAGCCTGCCTAGAAAGCGAGCAAATAGCGCTTCCATATAATCACTAAAAAGCTGTCACTCACGTCAATTGATCACAATCTCACAATGTTCCTTTATAATCATTGAAGCTCTCTGAACTGCAAATAATATCTTATTTACGTGTCTACGTGTGGCGTTTAGCACTGAGTGAATTCTGACTGTCACAATGCATGCGTGAGGTGGCAGCCGAATCTATTTATATCTTTATAAATATCTTAATATATTATTATATCCTATAATAACCATTTACACGCACGAGCATTATCACACGAGCTTCGCTCCTCCCGACCGCAGACACCGGTTTACAAGCCACTTTTTCCTGTGTTTTTCAGTCAATTTCTTGACTTTTCCCCACTTATGAACAACACATTTTCATACACGTTTCTCGGTTTGGCCAATTTAAGCATCCATAAACAACGCAAAACACTGGCATTTTGAGTTTCTGCTAGTGATTCCTATGGAGAGAAAAATCACTTCCTGCCCTCCAGCTGCATTTCGCGGTCATCAGTGATGTCATGGAGAAGGGTATAACTGCAGCCCGGAGATCTCCAAATGGGGTCGGGAGCTCCAAAACGGGGTGGGAGCTCCAAAATAGGGCGTGGCTTCCTCCCATTGACAGACAGGCACATGACACGCATGCGCAATTTTTTTCCCCCCCCAATCCACTTCAGTGCAAACTCCGCCCCACAGCTGATTCTAAAGATTGTACTGGTTGTCAATTAAAGTGTTGATTTCCTACATTATGCTACAATAAATGCTAACCCCTAAACCTACCCCACACCTGACCCTAACCTTAACCAGTGAAATTGACTGCACAGCGGGATTGGTGCTGAATAGCATGGTAAAGAAAGTTGCAGTTCATAGCAATTGGCTGGAGCCAGAGCCAATGGTGAAAGTCTTTGCGCGAGGAGACCCCGCCCCATTTTGGAGGTTCTGCCCACTTTTGGAGTTCACGCTCCATTTTGGAGATCTCCGGTCTGCAGTTATACCTACTTGGAGACATGTGCAAACAACCTATAATTCCTGCCTATGGAAATTCGAATGGTTGGGGGGTGGGGTGGGGAGGGGCGAGGTTGTGGTTAGAACACTTGGTTGAGTGCATCAGACAAGACCACGAAGAAGAAGTGCTGCTGTAGCCTCAAGTTTTCGCAAGTTATTACACATGCACCTGAATAATTATGTATGTAAATATGTATGTTACAATTATGAAA
>NW_015505712.1:59707-66166 GCF_001515645.1 Sinocyclocheilus grahami | reverse complement strand
GGGCATGGCTTCCTCCCATTGACAGACAGGCACATGACACGCATGCGCAATTTTTTTTCCCCCCCCAATCCACTTCAGTGCAAACTCCGCCCCACAGCTGATTCTAAAGATTGTACTGGTTGTCAATTAAAGTGTTGATTTCCTACATTATGCTACAATAAATGCTAACCCCTAAACCTACCCCACACCTGACCCTAACCTTAACCAGTGAAATTGACTGCACAGCGGGATTGGTGCTGAATAGCATGGTAAAGAAAGTTGCAGTTCATAGCAATTGGCTGGAGCCAGAGCCAATGGGGAAAGTCTTTGCGCGAGGAGACCCCGCCCCATTTTGGAGGTTCTGCCCACTTTTGGAGTTCACGCTCCATTTTGGAGATCTCCGGTCTGCAGTTATACCTACTTGGAGACATGTGCAAACAACCTATAATTCCTGCCTATGGAAATTCGAATGGTTGGGGGGTGGGGTGGGGAGGGGCGAGGTTGTGGTTAGAACACTTGGTTGAGTGCATCAGACAAGACCACGAAGAAGAAGTGCTGCTGTAGCCTCAAGTTTTCGCAAGTTATTACACATGCACCTGAATAATTATGTATGTAAATATGTATGTTACAATTATGAAAACGTTTTTATAATAAATTGCTGACAGTACAATACTGGACTGATGTAATCTGCAGAATTTACACTTCAATTATGAGACTACAGTGTTTCCCATACATTGAGTCCGGGTGTTTGTATATCACTGTATGTCTGAAGGAAACCGACTGTCTTCATAAAATTGGATGTCATTTTTATTTAATCTTGCATGTAATGTCTGATAAAGCAGTGTTTTTTTTAGCAGAGCGCTGCTTTATGTACAGCGTTACCGGGGAAACCTTGATCTCTACCACTCCAAAAGCGCCTTCTGCTGGCAGAGAATGAGTTTGCATTTATATGCCGCCTGGGAAACACTGGACTATGGTATAAATAAATTCAACTGTATAACTGTTTCACTGCAATTCATGTTATAATGTTAGAATTAAATAACAATAAAAATAATACATATGCACTTCTCTGTACATAGTAAATGCAGTTATTTTTAAGCGGTTGTTGACATCCTATCTAAAACGTGATTTAGCCCAAAAAAATAAAAATAACAATAACGCTACCACTCTAATATGTCTTGCAATATCCGTGCGTGCAAACGTTCTGCGTGATCCTCTTGGTCAATATTCTCTAGGTCTGAATCCGGCTCCAATTGATATGGCAATATTGACGCCATCCTTAACTAAACCTGAGCAGACGGAACTTGCTGCTTTGGCAAGGGGCGGGGCAGTACTGAAACACTGTCTAAGCTGTTCGCCAATCACATCGCACTGGGACAACTAACTAATCACATCACATTTTGTTTTTCGGAAGGCGGTCCTTCATCAAACCCAGAACTAATCGAGCTGTTTGTGCCAGGATGGGGAGAAAGGTATTGTCATAATGTAAATTATGTAAAAAAATAATGCGTTTTTCGACCCACCAAGCATGAGCATGTTCTAGTACACCCCCAAAACAAATTCAAGACATTGTAAAAGAGCATAATAGGACCCCTTTAAGACCTATTTAATCGGCATATAAAACATTAGAAATTAGATATTTGTTTAATTTTTATTGTGTGTTTGACTGTTAAAACAAAAAATTGTTTGTTGTTTGTCTCAATAAATTGGGTTTATTTAAAAATACAGTGGTTAAATTAAAAAAAAAATTCTATTGCTCTGTTTTAAAAAAGGTTATAAAATCAATGTCAATAATTATCGATACCGAACGATATGAAACATATCGTTGATAAATTTTTTTAGCTATATCGCCCAGCCCTACTCAGAACAGACTTCTGTGTTTCCTTAGGCTGGTCTCAGTTTGCTGTCTCTGGATTGTGATAAAAATGGGTAAACCAAGTAGAACTCTTCTTTTTTTTTTTTTTTTTTTTTTTTAGAAAATAACTATGTTGGCCTGGACTTAAGTTGTAGCCTGTTTTGTTTGGGGAAAACCTGTTCAACCTGCTGTGAGTTGTGAGCTGCCAAGGTCCCTTCACTACAGATTACAGCAAGGCTACTGAATGTTTATGTAACATAAACATTAATGGATGCACTTGTCGATTTTTCCCACCAAAGTAAAATAGATAATGAGAAAATTTAAGTTTAACAAGTCTTCTTTATACATATGACGTAGCTTCTGAGACAGACATTATATGTTTTTTTTTAAAAGTCATTTTTCATTGTTTTGAGTTGGATCATTTCACGGTCTCATCCAGTTTAGATAACTGAATTATTATGGTTTGAATAATATGAATCAGACTCGTTTGATTCTCAAACTCATTGACTCATTGATCTGATTGTAGTTAACTACAAACAGTTAACAGCTCACTGGAGAAGATAATTTAGTGTTCTGTAAATGAAAAAAACATTGTTTTAAGTAAGAGGTAGAACTGTTAATAGGAACAGAATTGCAGATGTGGACAAAGTACACAACTCTATTACTTGAGTGAAAGTACAGATACTGCTCGTCAAGTATTTCTCTATTACAAGTGAAAGTAAAAGAACAGAAGTACTTGCTTTTAAAAGTATATTCCCCTGCCTTTCCAGAAGCCTTGGAATATAGTGCAAGAGTTGGGATACATATCTATGGTGCTTTTATTGTACCTTTTAATTTTTATTTATTTGTTTATTTTTGGAGTTTGACAGCTGTTTGAAGTTGTTGAATGGAAAAGATCTGTCAAAATAATTGAAAAATCCTTTTTTGTGTCACATGTAAAAAAATAAAAAAAACCACATACAGGCTTGGAATGGCATGAGGGTGACATCATTTGCTAATTTCCCATGATTTTCAGCTCCGTTCTTGGATCAAAGAGAGTTCAGTACTATTGGGGGTCATTAGCAGGCCCAGACTGAATGTACACCACAGAAAGACTCGGAATGCTTGTCGTTTAAATTCCGTACATGTTCTGCCCCTTGTGTTTGTTTATTACTTCGCCTGAAATTATTGTGCTTTCAGCTACTGATAAAATAAAATGTAAGTCTATAGACCACATTTAGGCTGGATTATTAGACCTATAGGGCTGATAAAACATTTGCTCCAAAGTAGCTCAATTCACCTTTTCTGTGCCATTTTCTACAATTATAAAGAGTACAGTACGAATACAGGACCTCACAGAAGGATCTAAAAAAGAGAAAGGATTGTACCAATGCATTATATATTATCTGAATTGAAGTTAACTGTCAGGGTTTACAATGTACAAATGATTAAAAGGAGAAATAAAAGAACCTCATTGTATTAGATCAAAGCTCTGTCATAGAGCAAAGTGGTTTGACTTTCTTTTGTAAAATTATTGTTTTGTCTTTGATGAGAATAACATTCACTGGCGTAACCTTACAGAACAATTTGACAAAATTTGAGGGAAGAGTAACACAGGGATACCGTGGATTGACTCCACCTTAGCCCAACAAACCAATCACGCTCTTCTGACATTTTGACCAGACTAGTTCAAAGACAGTTTTCTCAGTGGACGTCCTTTTAAGTGGCACTGTGATTTACCACAGCTTAACGACACAAGCATGGCATGGGAAAAGAAGCTCCGTGTAGGGTGCAAATAGGGTCTGAAATTTTTTTATTTTGTTGGCAGTTTGCAATTTTGCAACCATCTTTAAAACTCTTATTTGTGTGATATTTTTTTATTTTTTAGAAATAAATACTAAATAAATGTTACATTTAAAATAAACGTATTTATAGTTATTTGTATTTCTCAAAAGAGTTGAACGTTTAAGCTTAATAAATGAAGTCAACACAACAAAAGTTTAGAAAATTATATTATTTTGTATTCCCACCATGCTATAGAGAATGTAAAACTGATGTC
Source organism: Sinocyclocheilus grahami (assembly GCF_001515645.1). Taxonomy (NCBI): domain Eukaryota; kingdom Metazoa; phylum Chordata; class Actinopteri; order Cypriniformes; family Cyprinidae; genus Sinocyclocheilus; species Sinocyclocheilus grahami. Next base: position 62,294 of record NW_015505712.1, on the reverse strand, counting down.
ACGCCGCGTTAAGTTTTGGGAAACTACTTTGTTTATCCACCATCCTGGGAGGATCGCGCGGCCATTCCGCTATTAAGTTTAGGGCAGTATTTTGATTTTCTGTCGTGATTGTGAAAAATTTCACCAGTGTATGTCGTTAATGCTGCATTGAGAAATGCAAAAGTAACGCCGATCATCATTCTGCAACTGGACAATGCAGTATATATATTTTTTTTTTCACCTTTTCTGTGTAAAAACACCAAAGGAATCAGGTCGCGGAGATAAGACACCAGATAGTAAATCTATTAATAATCTCACCGATTAAACCCACTGCCTGTCACTCAATAAAATAATCAAACTGTTGTGTGTTTTTGAAAGTTTTGATTTTGTTTGGTTTAATAATTAACATTACCTTTGCGAGTATGACTCTCTCACTCGGCTTGTGAATTAGCAGAACTCAACTCAGAACACAAATAACGCTTAATGTTGCTTAAGGTACCAAGATAGTGATAGAGACAAAATTGTAAAGCATACTGTGTGCAGGTACACAAATAAGCCCAAAATGTGAATGCAACGAGTTTCCTCTCATATAAAGAACGCTTAATGTACTGAGACAGTGATATTAAAATACCACATTCTATACACACCTATAAAGCATACTAAATGGATCGACATCTGTCAGCTTGTTGAACAAACATTTTATTTGAATAATCTACCATTTGATGGCTGAAGCAGCAGCAAGCATCCAGCAGGCGACACTGTTTTCAGTTTCACGGTAATCAGATCAATATTGTAAACGAAATTCTACAAATCTTAGGAGAAAAATTGAATTATCATGCAAAGTGATAAAATAGCTTCTCTTCCCTGCAAATGACCCAGTGAAGAATGTGAATATTTCACTTCAAGGCAAAAACAAAACAAAAGATAAGCAGGTATCCATATTAATTTCAGCATTTGTTGCAGAATGTGATCCTCCCAGAATGGTGGTGGCACCCCAGCATGCAATGCGGCGTGACGTAGCTTCACATTCTCTATAGAAAAGTTCCAAATTGTTACTTCTGGAGTGTCACAATGTTGAGGAATGTTATATTTCTTTGTAATCCTGTTAAAATATGCTGTAACAAGGTTGTTTTTGTTTTTACATTTAGTTAATTCTCACGTTATCTGTCTAGTTTTGGTTCTTTGGGCCCTATTTTAACGATCTAAGTGCATGGTCTAAAGCGCACGGCGTAGGTGCACTCAGGGCATGTCTGAATCCACCTTTGCTAGTTTAACGACGGAAAAAGGTCGGCGCACCCGGGTGCATGGTCTAAACGGGTTGTTCCTATTCTCTTAATTAATAATGGGTGTTTTTTGGGCATAACGTGCAATAAGCCAATCAGAGTCTCATCGCACATTCCCTTGCACTCGTGCCATGGCGGATTTGCTATTTACACGGCGGAATTTAGCAAGCGCAAAGACAGAAAGCGTCTCCAGAGAAGAAACGGAGCTGCTCGTGTGCGAGCAAATAGGTAGCCTAATTCTGATACATGCAATGACTATCCATTATGACAGGTAGGCATTTTTATATTTATGTACACAGTAATAATAATAAATTGTATTGTTTCATATTTAAAATGTTTTGTTTGTAATAAGAAAAGTGAACGCGCGTTGTGGACCCGCCCAGAGGTGCTTTTTCTACTAATGCGCTCTTTAAATAACAAAAAAATATATATTGCACCATTGACTTTAGACTTTAGACCAGGTTTGAGTTGATCTATGGCGCAGTCTATTTTCAGTTCCACAAAATAGCAACACGCCAACAATGCGCCTGAACACACCTCTTTTTTTTTTTTAGACCAGCATGCCCATGGGCGCACAAATGGGCACAAATGCATTTACTATTTAAACAACGCGGCACAGGACGGGAAAATGAGAACTGCGTCGGGCTGAAACTAGCAAAAACACTTGCCTTGCGCTAGGGCTGGACGAGATGGCCAAAATTTATATCACGATATATTTCTTAATTTCAGTCGATATGATATAATTCCGATATCGATATGAACACTATTTAAAAAAGCCTTGTAAAAACTGCCAAGGACGCCCACAACAGATGTCTGTGCATACAAACTTATGAAAAATGAATTTGCCAAGTCTATGACACCTCATATAAAACCATATAATACTTTAGAAAAAAAACAGCACAAATAAATTAATGTTCACCTTTTATTTGTATTTAGCCTTCATACAAACAAGAAATGTGAAATCACTGTCAAATAAACATCTCAGGCTCACCTTATTAATTATTAATATCGTCTAACATAAAAGTCAAAAGTTTTTGAACAGTAAGATTTTTGTTTTTAAAGAATTCTCTTCTGCTCACCAAGCCTGCATTTATTTGATCCAAAATACAGCAAAAACAGTAACATTTTGAAATAATTTTACTATTTAAAATAACTATTTTCTATTTGGAAACATTTTAAAATGCAATTTATTCCTTTGATTTCAAAGCTATATTTTTAGCATCATTACTCCAGTCACATGATCCTTCAGAAATCATTCTAATATTCTGATTTGCTGCTCAAAAAACATTTATTATTATGTTGAAAACAGCCGAGTAGAATTTTTT
>NW_015505712.1:53377-59647 GCF_001515645.1 Sinocyclocheilus grahami | reverse complement strand
CATTTTAAAATATATTCAAATAGAAAATATTTCTAAATTTTACTGTTTTTGCTGTACTTTGGATCAAATAAATGCAGACTTGGTGAGCAGAAGAGAATTCTTTAAAAAAAAATATATATAATAATAATAATACTTACTGTTCAAAAACCTTTGACTGGTAATGTAGGGCGGCTGATTATTGTTATAGATTGAAACAAATGTGCTTCAGCCAGGATAAAGAATATGAAAAGTGCTCTGAGTTGCTGCAGAAAAAAAAAGAGCAACAACAAAAACATGTTGCTGGAGACGGGCTTATTGAAAATTGAAAAACTGATTGTCTGCCAGCAGAAGGTGCATTGAGAGCGGTAGAACTAATGGTTTCTCCGGTAACGGCTGTAATCAAAGCAGCTCCGCTCATGAACGCTACTTTATCAGATAAAATGAAAATGTCATCGAAACTTTTCTTCAGACAGTCGGTTCCCTTCAGAGATTCATTCATATAAAACACCTGCGCCACGTTTTGATTTTGAAACGTGCAGTGCTCATGTTTATTCAACGAAATCAAACGCCACAAATAAATCAATGTATGGGAAACACTGGTAATGTATATCGAAATATTGGAAATGTGTTTAAAAATCATATCGACATTATTGAAAAGAATTATACCGCGATACATATTGATATTGAATTATTGTCCAGCCCTACCTTGTGCATTGCGCTGGGTGTATGATAGGGGCCTTTGAGTTCACTTGCACTGCCTATTAGTTCCAGTGTCCTTGGTTTGTGTTTGGTTAATTGATTAGTCCTTTGTCCAGTGTATTTATACCCCCTGTTTGGATCAATTCTTTGTCTGTTCTTCTTGTTAGGTTGGTTAGTGTTGTTCCTGCATTTCTCTTGTTACTAGTTCCAGACTTTTTTTGTTTTTGTGTAATAAATAAATATATGCTGTTTGCCAATAGCTCCTCACCTCAACTCTGTCCTACTCGTCCAAGCAACTGTGACAGTAATTAAATGATATATGTTTGATAAGTTTATCAAATAGTTCTAAAATTCCAAAAACATTTTATGCGAAAGAGTTTGTCCCTTTTTATTCTTTTTGTGAAAGTGGTATGGAGTTGATTCTGCCATGGCTCTGTATGGCAAAGTATAAGCCACAAAATTATTCTACCAATTTAATTTCTGTCAACTGATTAAGCACAGTTAATGAGCAGCCAATTATTGTCATTGCTGATATAATGTTCACATGCTGTTATTTTCACTGCTCTTCATTATTCATCTACACTCTCCACACTCCCCATACACACTTTCACCCTAACAAGTGCATAATTTATTTGTATGTGCAAAACTAATCTGTTTAGTATGTGTGGTGGTAGGTGTGCGCTGCTATTTTAAGGGGTCTCCACCGGTTGATATGACAGGTCTGCCGAGTTCACGAGAGACGATTGGACCCCAACATGATGCAATCTCAGCCACATTCCACGTCTGCTGTTCCTTCACTTTTTTTCATTTATTCCACGTACAGATGTCTCTTCTATCTTTGTTTCTCACTCCCATCATCCTCTCTGCTTCCGCGTTCATTTTTCATCGCTCTATCTGTACTTGCTTTATTGTTCCCGCTGAGATATTGAAATCCTTGCATTCCAGAGCTTCCTGTCTCTGTGAATATGAGAGCGTGTGCACATCTCTCCTGGTTTGCGAGTTGTCGTCTGAACACGTTGCACCTGCAGAACTCAAATGCATTTCCAGTGTTCAGCTGTTGAGTCATGAAGGGAAGCTCTATATTGGGCTCAGAGACAGACGTGCTCAAGCAGTCCCCTCTGTCCACATCATGCCAAACAACTGTGCTTTCCACACACACTCACACACACACACACACAAAAAAAAAATATATATATATATATATAAATCACAATATAAATATAATTAATATTAAGATATTAGACTAATTTAAATGTTAGAAGGGTCACAGACACTACAATTTCTTCAGACACTTAAACGGTTGGTCTTCTCATGATACAAATTCATAAATTCACAAATTCAGTCTGAGTTGACCAGACTTAAACTTTAAAATGCAGTGAAATGGAACAAAAAGTGTAGTGTGAGCTTCCCTTAAAAAGAAAAGTGTTTGTAGATGTGATGATGATAAGAATTTAAATGAATTATGTACTCGTGAAAATAAAGTAAGTCCTAATATCATCTTAATGCATCTTATCTTTTTAAAGAATGTTTATGGGTTTTCTTTTTTTACATTAATTCAAGACGAGGAGAAAAGGAGCTTGACAAGCAAAATTGTCAGGGAATTTAAGAAAAATATCAAATAGTTTTAGGATTAGGATGATGTGGCAAATAAAAAACAAGACAATAAACCATAGGGAAGCTTTTTGTAATTTATTAAATATATAGGCCTATGCTGTATCTGCATTAACCTAGTCAAGCCAGTTGTGGCAAAAATACTGAAGGATGAGAATAGAAAGCCCTAAACCTTTACATATTAACAAAAAGCATAGGTCAAATTGTAAGAATGAGAATCAGACTCTTTTTGAAGTTATCATATGAATCTTACAAAAGGTTTTCGAAAATGTAAGCTACACAAATAAAGCATACAGTCATGTAGTCTCCTTAGACACACATTTTAATAGAATTGGCTGTACCCTTTCTATTTTACAGGTAGAAATCATTTCCTGAATCTGGTGTTAAAGAACTTGACTGGCCTACACAAAGACCAGACCTGGAACCCACTAAACACAGGATGAATTGGCATGCCAAATTACAAGACAATAAACCATAGGGAAGCTTTTTGAAATTTATTAAATATATAGGCCTATGCTGTATCTGCATTAACCTAGTCAAGCCAGTTGTGGCAAAAATACTGAAGGATGAGAAGAGAAAGCCCTAAACCTTTACATATTAACAAAAAGCATAGGTCAAATTGTAAGAATGAGAATCAGACTCTTTTTGAAGTTATCATATGAATCTTACAAAAGGTTTTCGAAAATTTAAGCTACACAAATAAAGCATACAGTCATGTAGTCTCCTTAGACACACATTTTAATAGAATTGGCTGTACCCTTTCTATTTTACAGGTAGAAATCATTTCCTGAATCTGGTGTTAAAGAACTTGACTGGCCTACACAAAGACCAGACCTGGAACCCACTAAACACAGGATGAATTGGCATGCCAAATCAGAGTCAAACCCCATGACCAAACATGAGTACATGACCTCACAGACGCTCTTGGGTCTCAATGGCAGCAAATGCAGACAGCCTTTCCAGAAGATTCAAAGTTGTTTTAGTAGCCATGGGAAGACCAACTCCTTATTAAAGCAAATTTTTTTATTGTAAAAATTTACTTTTGGCCATGGAGTGTGTAAACATTTTACAATAGAAAAATTGCTGATACAGAACATGGGTGACTGCAGGATTTCATTTGAGGGTACACACAGATACAGAGCATTTATTTATTTTAGATTTAGCTTAATTGTGCAGGGGCATTTTTGTCCAATTTGCACCCATTAATGGCTGGCCAGGGTTATGTAATTCAGTGAGGGAACAGTCCAAACAAATGCAATCTTGTTCGGCCAGTTCACTGAAAAGGGAGCACTGACTCAAAAGAATGATTAAATCACAGATGATTGGCATTGCTGCTTCAGTCAACACAAATAATAACTGCTTAATTTCATGGAAAATGTTTCTCAGGTCAATCAAAGCGCTCCATGTATGCACAGTGCATATAGCCATACAGCTGCAGGCGCCACTGATACACAGTGCAGTTCATTAGTAGATTCCAGGTAGAATTAAATGTCATTTCTATTTTTCAGGTCATCATTGACGTGCCCTCATTTATTGTAAAAATTTACTTTTGGCCATGGAGTGTATAAACATTTTACAATAGAAAAATTGCTGATACAGAACATGGGTGACTGCAGGATTTCATTTGAGGGTACACACAGATACAGAGCACTTATTTATTTATTTATTTTAGATTTAGCTTAATTGTGCAGGGGCATTTTTGTCCAATTTGCACCCATTAATGGCTGGCCAGGGTTATGTAATTCAGTGAGGGAACAGTCCAAACAAATGCAATCTTGTTCGGCCAGTTCACTGAAAAGGGAGGACTGACTCAAAAGAATGATTAAATCACAGATGATTGGCATTGCTGCTTCAGTCAACACAAATAATAACTGCTTAATTTCATGGAAAATGTTTCTCAGGTCAATCAAAGCGCTCCATGTATGCACAGTGCATATAGCCATACAGCTGCAGGCGCCACTGATACACAGTGCAGTTCATTAGTAGATTCCAGGTAGAATTAAATGTCATTTCTATTTTTCAGGTCATCATTGACGTGCCCTCATTGCCTTAAACAGAGCAACACTTTTGACCCTTTCCTGTGTATTTCACTTCCAATCCCACTGCGACAGACCAGGTATGTTACGTTGTCTTCTGTCTCTATTTCTTTGGAATCTATTAGGACTGTTTGTCTGTATATTTATTTTGATGTGTGTTTGTATACACAGTAAATGTGTGTCTGTGTACCTTTGCTATTGTGTGTTTAAGTTTGTTTGTGTCCTTGGTCACCCTGAAATACTGCATGTGATGAATGACCAAGTGCACAGCTCTTAACAGAACATTATCTCAATTTTGTTAAATCTCAAAAACTGCCAGTCAGCAAAATCTCTCTGTTGAGACTGTCAACCTGTGAGTAAAAACCGATAATAGAATGAGAGAAATATATAGAGAGAACTATGGCTCATCATGAAGAATTGTAGTAATACTGTCCGAAACATTCAGATTTTCCAGCATGCTCATTTCTGAATCCCTAACTGCCAGATTTCACATCACATTTCGTTAAATTGAAAAGAGAATGTCTGCACTGAAAGCTTAGGGGGCCAAATTTGAAGGTCGTCAGTAAATGTCAGTGAGTGCTAGTTTTATTGCTAAAACTTGCCATACTTATTGTTATGAATTAATTATTAGAAAGACATCCATTTAAATGAGACAAATGCCATGGACAGACAGTAACAATTCTGTTAGCAGACTAGCACTGCTCACATGCGAGCTGAACTCCTGGGCAAGACTTTAGGCAGCCAATCAGATGTCCTCAGCCTACAGTACCAAAGTGCTGCTGGTCAGAACAGTGCCGCTGGTCATCCTCTGCCAATAGAGATACCAAAAACAATAAATGATTAGATCAGTCTCTTTCATTGAGCTGTTGGCTGAAACTCATCAAAACTTTCATGAAATACTTTCTTATTTAAGAAAACCATTGTCATTTTTGTAAAATAAATTAAATGTATAGTTCAGTCATGAAACTCTAGATGGCGGAGTCTGATGGGTTGTTAACGTAACTGATTATATTCAGAGAGTTAAACATGCTGCGTATGCAGCCAATGAGCTTACTGCCTTGCATTTATATGGCTGGCTAGCATTCACTTGAGATTCCTGTAGCGCGCTTTCAGCATGTCAGAAAAATGATACATATGGAGCTGGTTATGTGATACGAACTTTAAAATGTATCAGTTTACAAATCATAAATGGTAAAAGTGTTTAGAGCTTATAATATTGCAAGGAAATGTGCAAAAATGAATATTTGTTCATCGACAATCTGCCCTTGTAATCATAGATTTATAAATAATATAAAAGTCATTGAGTTTTACTGCCATAGTGTTAATGTCAGCTGAAAACTGGCCACGTTAATAAGTCACTAACTGTTTCGTATATGCAATTTTTTCTTATTTCCTTCTTTTGATTTTGGGATGAAACATGATCTGGACTTTTTTTTTTTTGTCAGATTCACCCTATTAGTGCATTCAGCTTTGACATTAATGAATATTATACGGTGCACATCGAGTTTGGCTTTTGTTGGGTTCAACATTTCATATGTCATGGCTTTTTTAGTAATGATGATTTTACCATGATTTTATCAATACAGTAGTTAGTTCATCCAAACATGAAAATCTCTTCTTCTTTTTTTCCCCCCCCTCACTTCTGTTCATCTTCAGAATGCAAATTTCATTGATTGTTACAAATTAAGCATGCACATTTGAGCTTATGTTTACCATATTTGATGGTCTTGTGGGTTTGGAACAAGGGTGAATAAATGCTACCGAAATGTTCTTTTTTTGGGGTGAACCAACCTTTAAAATGCTTGTGACTGAAATATTAGAAGAGGGACTTAAATATCTTTATAATTAACTTCATTTGTAGCAGTAAAATTAACTTTAGGTTGCTCTAGAGCAGTGTTTCCCAACCGGGGTGCCGCCTGTCGAGAGCAGGGGTGCCATGTAAAAA
>NW_015505712.1:4100-52890 GCF_001515645.1 Sinocyclocheilus grahami | reverse complement strand
AATAATATAAAAAATATCTGTATGACATTATATTCTGCAGTTCTTCCCTGTTGTACCGAATATCTACTTTTCAAATGATCATATCGATGTTAGAAATTCAAATATTGTGACAAAATTAATTTTGTAGGGTGCCACAAGTTTGTTAAAATTTCCAAAGGGTGCCGCGACTAAAAAAAGGTTGGGAAACACTGCTCTAGAGAATGAGCAGTCCACACATTCCCTCTTCTGTCAAGTGATGACAGACTTCAGACACTCCAGACTATTTATTTTCTTGTCCAAGAGGAACATTATTATTAGGGAAAGAGTTTTTTTGTGGTTGTTTGGAACCATTTCAGTTTCATTTGTCAATGCGGATGCCAGAACATGACTTAAATTATCAATACTGTCAATCATGACAAAAATTTATATTTTACAGTCTGACATTAATAACCGCTGATGTTGTACAGCATGATCATTCTTCTCTCATTCACACCAAAATCTCTATTCCCAGTTCAACATTGTTTTGTATTATTAATTATTATTATTATTATTATTGTGAGATGACAGTGTTTTTGGTAAAGTAAATAGACCCTTTTTTTATTGCACTATACATTTTGTAGATTAGTTTGCTAAAATCTTTTTCATGATTTTTGAGAAGCCATCAATCCATTTTAACTACCCATGTCAAAACAGAGAACCACAATTATACAGAAACTTAATAATTTATCAGTGTATTCAAGTGTTTTAATTTATCTGCTTGACTAATTTAATGCATTCAAATTATACACATAAAATGTGTTACCTGAGGATGGATGAGGATATTATGCATCTGGTAAGGAATAGATGGCCAGATGCTATTACTGCAAGGTAAAAACCCTGTTACCATCTTTTTTTAAAGGTTCTCTCTTATCCAGCTTTCAGTGTCTCTATGAAAGGGGCTAACCAACTACCAAGAAATTCTGACATTCATGGGGTTTTATTGGTCACACTTTATTTTAAGGTCCAATTATCACCATTATCAAACCATTAACTATGACTTTTGCCTCAAACTCCTAATTTGCTGTGTATTAATAGTTAGTAAAGAAGTTGTAAAATTTAGGTATTGGGTAGGATTAGGGATGTAGAATATGGTCATGCACAATGTGTGCTTTATAATCACTAATAAACAGCCAATATGTTAATAATAGGCATGCTAATAAGCAACTAGTTAATAGTGAGAATTAGTCCCTATACTAAAGTGTTACCTTTTTTCAACTTTTTACTCTACTAATAATTGTATAAGAAAAAAATTATTTAGATTTCATTTAGCCCTCCGTTACTAATCTTTTACACAGTAATGTGTTGATCTCTTCAGCTCTGTCAGTAATAGGCCTACTGTGGAGAGGCTTACAGGATGCTATGGCTGTTTCAAAGCCGCCCCAAACAATATGAGTGGGCAGGAACATCAGCACAGGGCACAACCTTCCTCAGCGATTAAAGGGGTCATATGATGTTGCTAAAAAGAACATTATTTAGTCCCTATACTAAAGTGTTACCTTTTTTAAACTTTTTACTCTACTAATAATTGTATAAGAAAAAAATTATTTAGATTTAATTTAGCCCTCTGTTACTAATCTTTTACACAGTAATGTGTTGATCTCTTCAGCTCTGTCAGTAATAGGCCTACTGTGGAGAGGCTTACAGGATGCTATGGCTGTTTCAAAGCCGCCCCAAACAATATGAGTGGGCAGGAACATCAGCACAGGGCACAACCTTCCTCAGCGATTAAAGGGGTCATATGATGTTGCTAAAAAGAACATTATTTTGTGTATTTGGTGTAATGAAATGTGTTTATGTGGTGAGTGAGCGGAGGCCTGTGGGCTAGAGTAAGCGGAGGCCAGAGGCCTAGAGTAAGTGGCGGCCGGCATGCTTGCGGCATCCACATGTGACGACCCCGGGCTGGACTCTGCTTCGTCCACTGTGAAAGCCAATCGGGTGATCCACAGCGCGAAGTTGATGTATTTCCTCAGCGACCAGCACGGATCAGCTCTAGGCATGACGAAGCGGATATCGTCCCCTTTTGGAAGGCCAGACAAAGTAGTTTCGCTTTCACAACGAAACACACAGTGCCTTCATGACATGGCGGCTGCAACAATACTAAAGCGAGAATAAAAGTTACGCCGCCTTTCTTTGCGTGAACATTTGGGCGGCGTAATGCAAATATTCCCACATCGTGATGTAGACATGTGGGGGAGAGTTAGAACGAGCCGTTTTAGGTAGGCGTGGTTGAATCTTAACTTTTATAAAGAATATCTCTTTAGATTTGAGACTTTAGTCTTTGCAAATTTACAGATCTTCTTTATGCACCAAGAGCTTGTAACACTTCAAAGAGAAAGGAAACATTTAAATCGCATCATATAACCCCTTTAAGGGAAAAGGGATTACCGACTACATTCTTAGCCTTTACTACAGATAGATTTCAATACTGAATATTATATGATGGGTTCAGGCAACATATTTTTATTTAACCTGTTTCACAGAGCTTAGAATAGGTATTACTTAGCAATTTGTAAAAATTTGCCTTGTATTAGCAGGGGATCTTGCACTGATATACTAATGTAGATGGTGTCTCCCCCTTGTGGTGGGAGGTGATTCTTTTTTGTATATGATTTGTAATATATGTAATATAGCGCATGTGTCTGTGTACACTTGTACATGTATGTGTGTGTGTGGTAGAGAACAAAAAAGTGATGTGAACTATTGTAATGGAGTGAGTGAGTGAAACAGAAAACAATAGAAATAGATCTACCGCTGAGCCTAATATTTTGTCATGCTGAGTGTTTGAGCTAAAATCCCCTTATCTGTGGATTTGTGATGTGACAACAGCTTTTGGAAAATGGCTTGAGAAGAACCTGAAATCTTCTTTGTTTACTAGGGCCCAAGATTGGTGTGCAAGGATGTTTTACTCTCAAATCAACATTTCTCTTTCTCTTGTAGGTGATTTTGACAGAGATTAACTCAAATGGGTTCCAGCGCTCTTTCTCTGATGAAGATGATATGACGAGTATCTCAGAGAGTGATGTCATCTACACCTTCCAGGCTCCACCCCTCTTCACAAGAGGACGCTCCATGCGATTCTCAGGTAACCTTAGGGAAATAAGGAAATGCTTCAGGTTCCTAGCAACTTTAGCTAGCTAGCTTTTGCTAACTTCGGACTAGTCTCACAAGTCCACACATTTTACTTTTCGTGGTAATTTATTCTGCCCAAGAACTGTCCACTTCTCAGACAGAAGGAAACCACCTTATGTTTCATGTGTGATTTAGAGGTGGGGCTATCCTTAACACAAATTTCATTCAAACTGATCAAAAATCTGATTCTTGATCTTAATCTCAGAAGTTACATAAAGTCAGCCAATCAGATTGGAGCATTTTTTGTTGCGTCACTGACAGGCAGGAAGTACCATTTTCCAGAAAAAATGTTGCACCTGAATATATGTCACACAGTGTTGTTAGGGAAAAAAACATATAAGTCGTATTTTATAGTTATATCCAGAAATAATGTAAGATACCAGTAAATGAACATTATAAACAATACAAACATGCATTTTAGTTCCTCTCGCTCCACAAAAAATCCTTCTATTGAACACTATTCAGAACAGAACAAGAACAAATAACAGAAGTATAAAATAAACATATTAGTATTCATTATAAACAATAGTTATTAAACACCAAGTGATTTACCACAAATTCATCAGAATAAAGCACCATCATCACACTCAGTGATTCCACATTTCCACTGCATTTCAGTTTTTCTTCAATACTGTACAACAATCAGTTTAAACTGAGCTATGCAGCTTTTTCTGTTTCATTGACTGCATTTTAGTGTTATGATGAGTGCGCTGTAATGTCGATTAGCAAAATATTTTTTGTTCCATGTTTTACGTGCTTGACGTTAATTGCCTTATACAAGTCACAGCATGTTCCAGATGATTAAAAAGAAATATAACTTATAATCAAGAAAATACAGTATTTCTTGACACTTTTTAGCTGTTTACCGAGCCTAGGGCTATTACAGACAGATGTGATTTCTTTGGACACCTGTTTCAGTGTTATCTGTCAGGGACATTGTATATGTGGTATTTCAAAAATATTTGCTTAAGTGAATTTTAAGAAAAATGCAGGCATAAAAGATATATTTACACAGGAATATTTCAAGTGCCAAGTGACTTCTCAGTCCAGTGATGTTTTTAAGTGATAGAATGCAGCATGACTTCTTCCCTATAAATGAGCTTACATTTCCCCCCCCCCAAGCTATGCTCTTGCGTTGTATATTTTAAGTTCACTGAGAGTTCTAAAATGGTAAAACTTTCAACTTAAAGATTAAGATGCTCTGTTGAATTACAGATAAAACTGTTTACAAGTCTTCAGATAGTGTGGTTGTTTATTATGGCTGTCAGGTGGATTATTGAAGATTGATAATGCAAATTATCCTTATAGAAGTGTCAAGAAGTAGGGATGCACCGACACCACTTTTTCCAGTACTCGCTCGATACCGATACTTTTATTTTTGGTACTTGCCGATACCGAGTACCGATATTTTTATTGCATTTGTACATTTTTTAAATATTGGGTACAGAAACCAAAAGGGTATGTATAATGTTAGTTGGTTAACTTCATTTATCAAATAGATACAGTCAAACCAAAATTTATTCAGACACCTTCAACATTTCTCACATTATCACAGTTTATTCGCTATAGTTTAGAAAATGGTAATAAAATATGACAAGAACTCAGAGTTAAACTGTGTCAGAACAAATTCATCTTGATAATGCTAGATAATTTTGATAGAAAGGTATGTAATAGATTACAATCATCCAAAATAATTCAGACAGCTGTTAGTATAACAGTATTTACACAACTATCAATACTTTGTCGGGCAACCCTTAGCCTCAATGACAGCCTGTAGTCTCCTGGGCATGCTGTCATACAGCTTCATGAAAACCTCAACTTCCGTTTTTTTCCCCCCAGATTCGGTCTGAATAATTTTTGGACCCAAATTTGTATCAATTTTACTGGTAGTCCACTGTATGTAGAATTTTGGGGTATGATTTGTCAGTTTACTTTATTTTGCTATCCTCACTTACATAAATGAACTATAGTGTCCTGCACCCACTAGTAAAAAAATATAAAAAATTATATCTGGTCTCTGAATCATTTTTGGTTTCACTGTATATCCTTCGGTTATTTTCACACTTAATTATGCCCATTAAAATGTATTTTACAAGTTTTTGTTACTTTCACTGTTCATTGTTTTGCTCTGTGGTACATCATCTTTTTACTTACTTGTTTTTGGCATATCCGACCGAACTACAAACTTTCCAGTGATGTCTGTGAGAAAGATATATTTACTCGACAAGCTTGCGCATCTGCGCTGCCGCGCGCTCAATCCACTCAGCATGCTTTGTTTATCAGCTCGCACACACCAGCTATACAGGCGTTAATACTGAATGTTTAACATTTATATTCATTGCATACATATACTTCATAGTAGACATCCATAACTCCTTTCTGCTGTCTGTTGTCATTGTTTCTTTGTTTGAATATGGCGCTTATCACATGCTGTGTGATATCGGCGTTTGGTATCGGGGCATTTTAACGAGTACGAGTACAGGAATACCAGTATCGGTATCGGTGCATCCCTATCAAGAAGAATAGAGGTTGTCAAAAATGGAGGACGGCTGCCTCCAATGAAAAATAAACACACTTAGCATACATTTAAAAACAGTAGTTGTTACAGAAATAATATACTTTAAAAGAAAATACCTAAATGCAAACCAAATGTAATATTTTAAACACTTAATTGCGTGTTAATTGCAATGAAATGTATTGTAAATGAAAATATTGTAGTATTTGTACCAATTTTTATTAAAGGTGCTATATGTAATTTTTCACAAAAACACCATAACACATATTCACATGCGTGTTCACATTTTTGCAGTGGTGGAAAGAGTACTGAAAATTTGTACTTAAGTACAAGTACTGTTACATTGCTGAAATGATACTCAATTACAAGTAAAAGTACTAGTGTCAAAACAGTACTTAAGTAAAAGTACAAAGTACCCCTCTCAAAAACTACTCGGAGTACTAGTTACTTTTTAGCTGGCGATACTTTAAGTTTAATCCAGGAGCAAAGAGAAATAATTTGTACTTTAAAAGCACAGAGAGATCGCGATTGCACACAGTCTGCGCTCAAGCAATATCGGAGTGAGAGAGCAGGCTGTTCATTTGTATAAGTTAGGCCAATTTGACCGCTCGCATCCAGTTTTCTGCGATTACATGACTGTGTTCTCATGTTACAATGAAGCGCTCTCGCCACGTTTGCGCGGGAATGATTAAAATGATGCGGAATACCTGCAATCCCGCTTTCTTTTTACATTCAGACTGTAACTGACAGGAGGCGGACGCGTGTCAAACTCACTGTCGGAGAGGAAAGAGAGACGCAGCTTGTATCGGTGTATATTTGGTAGATACTGTGGAAAATGAGTAATGGAACCGTGTCAGATATTTCAGTATCGGTATCAAAATATATATATTTATGATAACACTACCTTGTAGTTTGTCCTTCCAAACTCTGAGTCCATAAATTACACTGAGCTCCCTCACTGTCTGATCAGCTCTTCACCTGCTGCAGTGGCGGCTTTTCCCGGTTCAGATATCAGGGCTTCTATTGCTCCGTTTACGATCGGATATCTTTATTGGCTACTGAAGTGCCGTCAAAGGTTTAATATCAATTCAAATTGTGGGCGTACTCAGTAACGAACTATGATTTAAAAGTAACGAAGTAGATTGTTTTGCTTAATTTGTACTTCAGTACAAGTAAAAGTACAGCTTTTAAAATATACTCAAAGTACAAGTACCCGAAAAAACTACTTAATTACAGTAACGTTAGTTGTAATTCGTTACCTCCACCACTGCATTTTTGTTTCTCAGAAAAACAATGCTACATCCAGTTATTCTACTTTGAAAAAGTGCATTCCGTGTCAGAAAGTCTTCTTTTTTTTTTTGGGTCTATGGGATTCCGCCCACTTGCAGTTTACCCAATAATATTTTGACAGCCTGGGTTGCAAGTTTGCAGAAAACACAGCATACTGCAGCCATGGAAGTGAGCAAACTAACTGGGTCGCAGATTCTACCCGATCTAAAAAGCCTCAGTATCCACCTAAAAAGCTCTATGACCACAAGCATACTAAAACTCTGATAAATCAACTCATCAGTTTACAGTGTAAGTTTCGTCGCCCTCCAATGTCAGTTGCGCTTGTTTGTGTTGCATGCCATCAATCTAACAACCTGTGTGAACATTCAGTCTGAGAAGGAGGGGGCGGGAGAAACAATATCTTGAATTTAGACAGCAGTATATTTCAATCACACTGTCATTATTATAGACTGCACCTTTAAATGCAGTTAGCTGAACTTGAGAGTTATTTTGTATATCGGTATATTGCACATTTGTAATGATTATGTTGCTATTTAGTACATTTAAAAGTCCTCCTGTAGTCAATCATTTTATCTCTTAAAACTGATCTCTGATCTTTGATATTTAAAAATAATTTATTGATGTCTTAAAATGACTTAAATGTATCTCTACACCCTTAGCTCATTGAGTATACGCAGATTTGTGAATATGCAAATTAGTCTGCGCCTCCACTCAATGGCACCAGCGCAGCCCTGCACTTCTTTCACTCAGTTGGCAAAAGTAAATGCTATAGTAGACTGCAGTAGACTGACCGGCTATTGCTTTCAAGAAATGCTATGTCTTTGATTGGCTATATTACTCAACCCTGCAAAAACATGTTGTAAATAGAAACCTTTGACCAGATATGAAAAGACCTGGCCCACATGTTGACAGGATTGGTTAAATATGTGTGATGTTGGAGGGGCCATTTCAAACTGCGTTTTTGAGACTGATTTTTGTACACCGCCTTTTTAAGGAGAATATACTCTGCAGTGGTGTTGACTGATTCATTTGCACATGGTTTGTCTTTAAGCAAATATAAAATCAACAGATAGACATGTAAACAACAGTAAAAACTTGATTTTCACCACAGGAACTTTAAATGTAACACACACTTGAGTAACACAGTTCAGTTAAAAGAGTATTAAAACACACACTACCTGTCAAAAGTTAATAATTGGAATAAATAAGATTTCAATGTTTTTAAAAGAAGTCTTATGTTCACCAAGGCTGCATTTATTTAATCAATAATGCAAACAGTAAGGTTTTAAAATATTAATAACTATTTTAAATATGATCAATTTAAAATAGCTGTTTTCTATTTAAATAAATATTAAAAGGTACACATTATACGGTTATACAACTCCATTTACTCAACTCAGTGTCACATGATCCTTCAAAAATAATTCTGATATGCTGATTTGCTGCTCAAGAAACGTTGTTTCTTATTATTAATGTTTAAAGCATGTGACTGTACATGTACAGCAAATTAATTCACATGTGAGGTTGTTTACCTTTATTATACAGGGGTCACATGGTTCTTTCAAAACACTTTACTTGTACAGCTGCTCATCTGGCTGTCAGCAGTTGGCTAATGACTGTATTGAAAGACTTAGCATATTATCCATCTTAATTACATTGCTGATCATACTTATGCAGTCATTGTTAGGTAGCATCAGGGCAACATTGTTAATGACTCATCACATAATGAAATATCATGTGCAGCATACGGTTTAAATGTGGTTATAACTGAAAATACTGAAGTAGAAGTGTAATGACTCATATTCTGTATGCTTATATACTCCAAATGCTGCCTTCTCTCAGATTTGGCCTTTTCTACTGCAGTGATTTTATTTCCCCCTTGGACAATTTCTAATCAGATGAGACTGTGTTTGGGTGTCTGCCAAGGTGTTGTTATTGAAAAATGAACTTGTGCTTGTGTTACATTTAGAAATTGATATTCCATCTGATGAAAAATAACAACACTGGGATTACTGCAAAGAAAGACAAATGGATTGGCAATTATAGTGTCCGCCCTTGTTCTTATCTGTATGCGGCGTTCTTTCATCCAAATAAACTTCATTGTGGTGTAATCCTCTACTACAAACATGATAACGAATGGATCTATGTGTAAGTTCAATTGAAGTAAATTCTTTTAAATATATTTGGAGTTTTAAGAGGTTTTAGAGCTGGACCTTCAATGACCAAGCCCATGGTTACAAGGGAAAAATGCCATAAAATAGTGTTAGCAAGTAACCTTGGGCAGAACTAAGGATCAAAGAATAATCCGTCTTCCTCTATTTGGCTTGACTGGAGGCCATCTTGAAATAAGTTTTAATTTGTGTTGATGTATTGAGGCATGTAAACAGCACTCTCTTTCGAGAACATTTGGTCTGATCCTATTGAAAAAGGTTATTGTTATTAGGAAATTTCACTTTTAATTTGCACTTATTTCACTTCTGAATGATTTAAATCTATGGATTATTCCATGTTGCTTTATTTTCCAATTGTCATAGGCTCCAGTGAATTGTAGTTACCTTAGATGGTAATTACAGCTTGTCTATATCAGGAAACAAGTGCTGCCCAGTTCTGTCTTGGGCCTCATTTATTTTTTACAATGTGCAGTATATTAAGAGTGTTCATCTAGCTGTGAGAAACTTTAAATTGCATTATAAATAACTTTTTGCTGACTTTGCTTGAAGGCATGTTTTATAGGCATATAGCTACTACTGCAGCGAAAGCTTCAGAGACAGTTTGTCATAGACTCTCTGCCTCATTACAAGTGACTGTTACCGATCGGCACTAAAATGTGAGTTGGTGTCTTCTGTCACTCTGCAATTATGTCACAGCTTATAAAGCACTATTTTAAAATGGCTGTATTTTTAATGGCACATTTTTATAAGAACATGTTGAACCTCCCGCTCAGATTCAAGATATATTACAAATTGGGATATTGTATGTGTAATTAGCAATGTTATGTGATGTAATACCCCTAAAGTAAAAGTATTAAGTAGTCATTTAGCATATGCAAAGAGTAAAACTGCTGTGATTTAGGTACTTTATTAAGAATCTGTTGGATCTTCCTTTGGCCTTACAATAAAACAATGGCAGAACAGATGTTGTTCCTGTAGTTCAAAGAGCAGAGCATGTTTATAGCAACACCAAGGTCATGGGTTTGATTCCCAGCGAATGCTTGCACTGAAAACATTTAAACCTTGAATGCAATGTAAGTTGCTTTGGAATAAAGCATGGCAAATGCAGGCCAGGTGTTAGTTTCAATGCAATGCATAAAATAAATAAAAATAATATCTCTTTTTTTAACAGTGTAGTTATTATTGGTTCTAATTTTTCTGTTCAATATTTATATCTATTTACAGTGTCATGGAGATGTCAGCCTCCTGTTTTAATATCAGATTTAACTTTAATAGAAGTGTTCAGTACAATTTACAATAAAAAAAAAAACTGTCAGCTGTGCTTGCCAGAAATTCGCCAGAAACGTATTATGTGTCATACGAAGACAAAACGCTGTTATGGTAACACACACTACAATAAAATAATGCAACACAATATATTTATACGACATGCAACAAAATAATAGTAATAATGCAACAAAACTGCTTATATAAAATGTAATCATTTATGATATGTCACACAGGGACTTCTTTCCTTTCATTTACTTTTTTACTGTCAGTTATACATGAACTCCTAGTTTTGCATGCAAAAATACAAATTTGACAGTACTTTACATATATATGAATTTACATATAATGTGGTGATAATCCATCTACAAGTTTTTAGTGTATATTAAAGTTAACCAGTTAACAGACTTGAAAACTAATACTAGCATATAGTAGCTGAAGTATAAATGAATTAGATGGCCCAGTCTGGGTAGCAGGTACTGTACAATATCTTTGCCCTCTTTTCTAGCACATATACAAAGTGCCCTCCCTTGAGAAGATGTGATTGGCAGATGAGGTTAGAGGGTCATCTGTCTCAACAATTCTTAGATCAGCTTACATCTGGATCTCTCTGAAACTTAAGTTGATAGAGGTTTGGGGAGGTCATGTGTAACTGAGCAAAAACACACTTCACTTCTCTGATGGTGTGTAACGCTCTTGTATATTTCCCTGGTATTGTCTGGATTCTCAAGCCCAGACCAGTGAATAATTAATGGTAAAACTTTACAATAAGGTTCATTAGTTAACATTAGTTAACTACTTAAGTTAACATGAACTATGCATGTACAATACTTCTACAGCATTTATTAATCTTAGCTAATGTTAATTTTAACATTTACTAATGCATTATTAAAATCAAAAGTTGTGCTTGTTAACATTAGTTAATGCACTGTGAATTAACATGAACTAACAATGAACGACTGTGTTTTCATTAACTAACATTAACAAAGATGAATAAATACTGTAATGTATTGTTCATTGTTTGTTCATGTTAGTTAATACATTAACTAGCATTAACTAATGGAACCTTATTGTAAAGTGTTACCGAATTAATTCTGCATGGGCTGCTTTTTTACTGCCCCTTTAATAAATTACTCATATCTAATGTTGCTATTACAGTCGTCATCTTCCTCAGAGATTTTCTGTCATGTATCTACACTGGTGTGGTGGAGTTAAATACAAGTTAAGCTTGTAAGCAAGCCAAAATGAATTAGCATTATGTCACAAGTGCTGTACGAGTTACTTGACTTGTATTGAGCCAGAAATGTTCCTTTAAAGCCACAGTGGAACACATGACTCTCATACAATGTAATGTTAAGTCTTTTCTCTTTGAAGTATTGTATCATGTGAGTTGTGGTACAAATGAAAAATGTCGTGATTGAAGTTTATTACCTTATTAAAAGTCCCATAGCCTTAAGTATTTTAATGCTTTATTGTTATATTCTTGAAAAATGTTAGCATATCATCGCCCAGTTAAATGTTCAAAGATGGATACATCCTTTGCCTGCATAAGTATAGTATATTCCCGTAAAGCAATATTATCCTATAGCAAAGCTTGGCTGTGTGATCGTTTATGTCATCACAAAATGTGAACCTAACTATTGCAATGCTCTATATATAAAGTTGTATATATATATATATATATATATATATCTAGCTTTATCCGAATACATACATTACACTCAAATAAAGCGACATACAGTATACTTAGCATATATCAAATTATTGATTTCTAATATCGTTGCAAAAAGGAAAACTATATTAGCACACAGCTCTAATCTGCTAAATGCAACATGAAGATTAAGATATTAAGATATATGTAAAGCTGCTTCGAAACAATGCGTGTTGTAAAAAAAAAAAGTTACAAAAATAAATTTGACTTGACTTGAGGTTTTAAAAGAAATTAGTGTTATAAATCCATTCATTCATTCATTTACTTACCTAACCTCATAATGTATAATCAAAATAGCATAACTGAACCTTCTGGTGGACTTCTCTCTGTATGCAGGACTTTTACAATCATTTAGAATGCTTAAACAACGCCTCTGCAAACTTGTTCATCTACCTCCATTAGAATCAAGTCCCCATCAAGTGGACTTGGATGCACATCACAAGAATAAAAAAAGGTCTGTCATGACTCGCTACTTCTTTTTCTTTAACTTTAAAATAAAACTGAACGCAAGAATTCTGTCCATATTCAAAAGAACTGCATTGTTCTACAAAGGCATTCAAGCTGTGGGCTGGTCTTAGTGTTTGTGTTTGTGTTTGTAAAAGTGTGAAATGTGTGTGTGTGTGTGTGTGTCAGTGAGGGCCAAGTTTAATTAAGGCTCTCACAAGCTCACAGTTCCCCTATTCAATCTGCTCCAGCTGGCCCTCAAATGAGACTCTGACGACTGAGGCCTGCTGTGAGTGTGTGATAGAGAGCGAATCAGAGAGTGAGAGAGAAACCACTTCCATCCTGCCATGAAAGGAAGATACATAAGCACTTGAAACATGATATTTCATTGGATTGCTTTTGCAAGTTACCATCCGAATAGAGATATATAGGAATTGTATTTGCAATTTTTCTTTAAAATGGAATTTACACCAAACGTTTGCCATAAAATGAACATTGGTCTTCCGATTTAAAAATGATCAGACGCATAAAAAAAAATAAAAAAAACATTATACATTAACATTCAAAGTAAACTGTCATTTTAAATTGTCATGATGTGGAAAAAGTAACATAAGAGAAAGTGGCATCAATAGAGTTTGTTGACGTTCAAAAGTTTTTCATGCTTAGGATTGTGTATGACGTCCTGCATTGTTGGTTTTTAATCACACTGTGGGATCAAACATCCACTTCTGATTGAAGTGAAAGATCATAGCATGCCAGCAGTCACAAAGGAAACCAAAGGGAAGTTGGAATGATGCAGAAGTAAAATGTGAAATGATAGTCAACATGTTTCAAATACTACTTAGTGTCTACACATCCTGATACACTAGATACAACATATAGAAAACACGATTGATCTTCTGAAGTCAGAGAACACTGTGTACTATAGGTCACAATTTTCCCTCCACTTTCCATTCAAACCACTTAGGGAAACTAAGCTGCAAAAATGGGTCATTCATAAATCATATGCTGAAATCACCAAGAGCATATTAACATGTGACCACCTACGTTTACATATTCATTGTCAGTAGTAATGCAATAAGCTTCTTGTCAGTAGTAATGCAATAAGAGGCTGTGCTTTACAGTGATTTTAGAACAGCTAAGGAACATTGTTAGGCATGATGCAGAGTGGAGTACATATAAAAATGCAAAAATAAAAATGTTAATGCTACAGAATTGTACTTGCTGCAAATGTATGAAACATAAATGACCTTCCTTTTTATCTTATCACGTTTTTAAGACTAGAAAAACTATGCATAAAATTCTAGTTACTTATAATTCTATACTGCTATTTAACAGAGTATTTAATAACATGCTTATTTCTTTTTATCCACTGTAGGGTTCCATCACTCCCTCCCTTCCTCGCCATACACTGCAGAGCCTGAAGGTCACAGGTTACCACCCTCAGGGACGTTATCGTCAGAATTCTTGAATCAGGGTGGTTCTTCAAAGATCCTCCTGTTAATCTGCAATGTTGCTGGGTCTGGCCAACAAGCTACAAGGTAACCAAAGCACTACATTTTAAACAAATGTTACATGCTAAGTCAGTGTTTCCTAACCTTTTTGCCAGCTGAACACCAAATAGTTTACAAGAGATTTCGAGAAATGTTCTAACCCTTTCAGTGGACCCTTTGATGGACAGTAAGCCAGAGCAGTGTATTCTTTACATGTTGTTTAAAATTCAGTGGTAAGTTACTTTTTAAGCCTGGCCTACGATATTGAGTTATGGACCATGTTAATTTATTTTACGATGCTTGCATTGCAAAAATTGCACAATTCACCTTTAAAACACCCTCTCAGATTGAAAATTTAAACCTGATACAGCTCTTTTAACTTTTGCTGCAAACATTGAATCAGTATGATTTAAGATTCTGTGCCAACTTTATGTGCGGAGACAATTGTAAGGCAATTAAAACAATAGTATTATACTACTGATAAACATTCATATACTTGTGCCTTTATATTTCACCTTATTTTACTGAAGGAGGTGGTGTAACTGAACTTTAACTTCTTTACTTTAGCTAGTCTTATTTTTTAACAAATTATTACTTTTATCAATAAAGGATGCCTGAAATTGATTAAAGATGACCATCTGAAATATTACAAGCAGTACTATTTCAAATGAATACTCTTCTTTTAAACATATTTTTAAATCAAACAATGTGTCAAGGTTTAAACAAATGTATTAAGCAGCACAACTCTTTCCGACTGTGAAAATAATCTGACATTTTTCTTAAGTGCCAAATCAGCATATGATGTGTAATAGATCATGTGACACTGAGGGCTGGAGTATAAAACAGTTATTTTAAATTCTAATAATATTTCACAACTGTACTTTTTACATCAAATAAATGCAGCCTTGGAGAGCGGAAGACTTGTTCAAAAACCATGACAAAATTTTGCTGACCCCAAACCTTGAATGGTAGTTCAATATATAATAAAATGAATGATTCAGCTTTACATGTAATGTGTGTTATATGTGTAGGGATATATTTAGATTTTGAATTGTTTTACCCATTTAAAAATATACATAAATGTATTACATATTTGCACAAAAAAAGCAGATTAGTGTAATTCACCAGTCCTTTGCTATATTTACAAGAGACAGCTCAAGATGCACAAAGACATTAATTCATACAAGTCAGATCAGTTAGCTCTGTCAGAATCAATAATCCAAGTAAGTAAACTGCAGAACAGGGATCATCTTGCATGCTCCACCTACAGCTGCACTGATCGCCTGGACTCTGGGGAGTGCTGCATCTGGCACAGTCTTCATCACAAACCTCCAGCTGTCAATCAGAGCTGCACACAGTCTCGCTCCCTCACCCGTGGAAACAGATGACGGGTATTCCCCTGAAACACTTACAAATGTCAAGATGACATTTTAGGGCCTAAAGAAAAGGGAGAGAAAGAGAAAGAAAGTGTTTGTGTACTGCACCTTAATGGCAGATTCCTGCAACCTCTGGCCCACATTTGATATTGGAAGTTGTCTCACGGATTCAACATTTGCAACAAAAGTTAAAAGAGCTGTATCAGGTTTAAATTTTCAATCTGAGAGGGTGTTTTAAAGGAGAATTGTGTAATTTTTGCAATGTTGATTCTGTCCCAACTTAATGTGCAGAGACAACTTTAAATCCATTCCTAGGTTCAATTCCCTAAAGAGTGCGAGTGCATTGGTTCTATGGCACTTTCAAAGTGCACTTTCTTGCTTGAGCAGTCTGATGTGTCTACTTCTAATTCAACTGATGTTGTCAGGCAGGTCTACCTGTAATATCGGATTTCTGGGAAACTGTTTTGCAGATTTCTTGGGAAATCTTATTTATTTGTGTGGTGCAGTAGTCTCGCATAAGTAAGAAAAGTTAACATTGGCAAGTAAATTAAGGACTATTTTACCAAGCATTGAAAATATATACAAAGAGAGAGTGTTAAATACGGCAAATAACCTAGTGAGTGATAAGAGGCATCTCCTTGCCTCTGCTTTTGAATTGTTGCCATCTGGCTGACTGTATCGTCTTCCTCGAAACAGATCCAAACTATTTTTTATCTCTCAAGAAATCATATATATATATATATATGAAGTCTATAAAAATGCGACTCGACTCAAGTGCCCATATATATATATATATGTTATAATTTTTTTTAAATAGTTGATAAATGATGACCAGCTGGTCATCCCACTCCTTTATTAATTTATTATATTTATCTTAAATGCATTTTTATACCACAATAATAGACTGATGTGAAAATCAGTCAGTCAATCAATCAATCAATCAAAGTGCACAGCAGTCTCTACCAATGTTTGTACAGAAAACACTGGAAAAATTAAAAATATTTATAGACTGTGGTCAGAATTTCTCCCCGTCCACAATTCACAAACTGTCTAGTTAACTAAATGCTTACTAAATTGCTTCAAGTAAACCTCTGAATATATTTCAAAGACTAGCAAATTCAGTGTTTATTTCATTTACAGAAGTTATGTTTGTATCGACAGTTTTTTACACAAACACACACACACACACATTTTGACTTTCTCTTTTTCTCTCCAGGTTTGGGCCTCCAATCCTGGAGAGAGTAGAAAGGACTCTGTCTTGGGATCATCTGCAACAGTGTGTCTGCAATAAGCTTTACTTATTTCAGAAAAATACAATCATAAAGGTGAGTGTGAGCTGAACATAAATTACTACTCACAGGTTTTGGTGTTAGCCGCATATGCTGTGGTTAGAGTTAAAGTAATTATAGGATACCGAATCTCTATATTATGACAGAAACCCCTCGGTAATTATGAGACCTCTCTCCCTGCAAGCTTAAATATGCACATGGGAGAAGGATAATCATAGAGACTAATAAGTTGAACAGGCGATGGAGAGATGAAGAGAAAGAGAGACGGTCATGAGTATAGATTCTTTTTTACTCTTATTAAATACACACCTGTTGGAGTTACTGACTGAAAATGAATGTGAATAAGAAAAAGAGAGACTAGTTTAACTTTAAAGTTTGCAATGTCAGGGAATCATCTTGAGTTAAAATCTAAAATACATTTTAACCACTTTAGTAGAAATATGTTTGACTGACTAACAGCTTACATACTGTATATCAAATTAACTAATGCATTAAATGCCACTTTGAACAGTAAGTCTTTAAAACTGGATGTCACTGTGTTGTAACACCGGTCCTGTTCACTGACTCTTTTTTTTCTATGCTAATTCTCACAACTTATTTTTACTTACAATATTAAACCTGATAGATTGTATATGAGCTTTGCACTGCACAGCAAACTAAATGTGTTAGAACGTATTTCAGAAAATTAATGAGAAAGAAAGACACAAGAGATCTTACAATGTTTCCTAATTGGTTCAGTACAACAGATTGGCCAGTACTGCAGAGAGCAGAGTTGTATTCTTGTAATGTCTTCACACCGTAATAAATTAAAGTACCAATATAAACTCACCTTCTCAAACAAAAGTCAGCTGCCGTTTTCATCTGTTCATTGTTTCCCATTAAATCTTTAATTTATCACTCTGTACGCTTGAGTACAGCTCCATTTTCCTCTAATTCTGCTTTAAATTGCATCTTTAGAGCCTGATGTTCCTCTCTTCCTCAGTTCCACTATAACTCATGCTGCTGTCATTCCCAGAGAAAGCAAATTTTTCAAAACTCTTAATGCAATAAATTTAATGCAAAGAATGTGATATTATCAGGAAACTGTTTACATTATTTTCAGTGGTGCTAGAATGTTTATGAATCAAGATTTTGAAATGTTGTCACTCATGCATTGACAAAATTTTCCAGGAAGTGTATACGTTTATTATCATATAATTAAAAATAATGGGGTAAAAATTGTGTTTAGCAGTCCCTAGTCTATTCAAACATAAACCTGGAGGTTAAAGGGTTAGTTCACCCAAAAATAATTCTGTCATTTAGTTATTCTCATGTTGCTCCAAATCCGTAAGACTTTAGTTCATCTTTGAAACACAAATGAAGTTACTTTTCATGAAACCTGAGAGGTTTCTGTCCCTCCATTGAAAGTGCATTCCACCGAAAGTTGATTAAGAGATCATAAAAGTGATACATATGAACCAAGCTGTTCAATTAGTCTTCTGAAGAGGCTTGATTGTGTTATATGTCAAACATATTTCATTCAGGCTCTTATTCACATATAAACATTGATCAACACATAAATATTTCTTGGTCATAGACATTTCCGAGGACTTCCAGAAAATCATTGTTGATGCACCCCAGACTGGAAAAGGTTCAATCAGATTACAGTACATATTACAGATTACAAGTGGAAGAATCTCAGCTACAATGTTACTCTACTTTTGAGTGGTTGTCTAACAAAAATCACTCCAGGAGCAAGACAAGTAATACTCAAGGAAAGGCCCGAGGGTAACACCTATAGGATCCCCAGGCCTCTTTTACATTGTCTGCGATTAGTGTTTATAATCCGTCACCATCAAGCAAACACTGAACAGGAATGGTATGCATGTCAGCACAGCAATGAGCAGTGCTGGGTAATAACTGATTACATGTAATCTGGATTACGTAATTAGATTACATTTTCAAATGCTCATAATCAGATTACAGTTACTTTATGGATTACATGATTACATATTATTCACACAATGGCATTAAATTATTCATAATTTATTGATTCTCCCTAATTCAAATTTTTTCCACTTTTAAATGTTAATTTCTAAAAATGCTACTGACTGTGTGTCATACCATTCAGCTTTGATTACATTCCCAAAAACAGAAAGAAATATTTCAAGGAATATATTTTCTTTCCCTTTGTTTTTTTTCATATCAAAATGGTATGTTTAATGGAAAGTTTAAAACATGTTTGATAAAAAGTAATCTAAAAGTAAGCTAAAAAGTATTTAGAATACATTACCTAAAATGAGTAACCTAGATGTAATCTTCGTGTAAAATGTAATCTGTAATCATGGTCTAGGAAGCCACTGCTCTCCAAGAAGAATATTGCTACTCATCTAAAATTTGCCAAGGACCACGTGGGTGAGCCAGAAGACTATTGGAAGAATGTCTTGTAGACAGATGAGGCCTAAAAATAGCCATTGGTTTAAATGAGAAGCATTACATTTGGGGGAAACCAAAACAGTGCATTCAATAATATGAGCCTCATCCCAAATGTAAAGCATGGTGGTGGCATTATTATTGTTTGGAGCTGATTTGCTGCCTCTGTACTAGGCTTGGCATCATTGATGGAACAATGACCCTGTGTTTTCTACAGGGTTTT
Source organism: Sinocyclocheilus grahami (assembly GCF_001515645.1). Taxonomy (NCBI): domain Eukaryota; kingdom Metazoa; phylum Chordata; class Actinopteri; order Cypriniformes; family Cyprinidae; genus Sinocyclocheilus; species Sinocyclocheilus grahami. The sequence goes on along the minus strand of NW_015505712.1, from coordinate 33,553 downwards.
TCAGTCCTTGAACTGAAGCTCAACAGAAAGTGGGTCCTGCAAAAAAGACAACGACCTTAACACACAAATAGGTCTGATCCCCAGTTACAAAAAACATTTGATTGCCATTATTGTCTCTCAAGTTGGTCAAACCAGATTCTGAAGGCAAAGGTTCACTCTTAAATCAACATTATCAGAAGATCTGATCTATACAAACTTCTTTTCAAAAGTTTGGGTTACTAAGATTTTTTGTTTGCGTGTTTTTCAAAGGAAAAAAAGAAGAAATAATTGCACAAAGACTGCAATTATTTGATCAAAATACAGTAAAACAGTAATATTGCAATATATTATTTCAAAAACAAATGTTTTGTATTTTAATGTTTTTATGTGATGGCAAAGCTGATTTTTCAGCAGCCATTACTTCAGTCAGTGTCACATGATAATTCAGAAATCTTTCTAAAATGCTGATTTAGTGCTCAAGTAACATTTCTTATTATTGTCAATCTTGAAAACAGTTGTACTGCTTAATATGTCTGTTCATGATCCTTTGAAGTGGTATTTTTGTAACAATGTAAAAGTGTTTACTGTCACTTTTGATTAATTTAAAGGGGTCCTATTATGCTCTTTTACAAAGTCTTGATTTTGTTTTGGGGGTGTACTAGAACATGCTCTCATGCTTGGTGGTTCGAAAAACGCATTATTTTTCACATAATTTACATTATGACAATACATTTCTCCCCAGGCTGGCACAAACGGCTTGATTAGTTCCGGCTTTGATGAAGGTCCACCTTCCGAAAAACAAAATGTGTTGTGATTGGTTAGCTGTCCCAGTGCGTTGTGATTGGCGAACAGCTTAGACAGTGTTTCATTACTGCCACGCCCCTTGCTCTGTCTTTCAACAAAAACTTTTGGGCGAATCCGGCACTTTACTCCCTGGTGATGTGGAAGCTGTCCTCAGTAAAATGCGCAGCACACAATAGCAAATTGGAGTTATAATGCTCAGGAACAGAGTTAAAAAATAAATTGCAACCACTGTTTCCTGACATCATCCGCTTTCGGAAGCCCAAACAAAGACGTTTGGGCACGGAGGTGAAAAAAAACTGCGTTTCAGGCGGTTGCGCACCAGACGAGTCACGCCACATCTTTAAAATTAAAATACTTTATTTTCTATGAGAGTAGGCACACCGGCGGCACCGTTCGGCATCTGTCCGCGGCTCCTAGCTACGTCGTGTTGTACTTGTAAGAATTGTTCTAGACATGCCGAAAATTTTAAGCTACAGCACAGCAGCTCTTCTTCGTTTTCTCTGATGCACTAACTCTGCAGCAGCACTTCTTCGTCGTCTCGTCTGATGCGCTCACTCAACCAAGCATTCTAACCACAACCTCCCCCCTCCCCACCCCCCAACCATTCGAGTCTCCGTAGGTGGGAATTATTTTTAATGATATTCTAATGAGCCGCTTTGTGATATCACAAAGCCCGGAAAACAAACGCTATAGTCCAAACGAGCCGTTCGTCGTAGTTCTTGAAAAATGATTTTTAAAAAATGAAATATCTCCCTTTGGAGTGGACGTTGAGATTTGTAACTTTCTAGATCTTTTTTATGCCCAAACATGCACACTACACACTGACTAAAATTAAAAAAGCATAATAGGACCCCTTTAATGCATTCTTGCTGAATAAAGGTATTACATTACTGTTTCAAAGTTTAGGGTGAGTACTTTTTTTTTTTCTTTAATGTTGGTCAAATTGATCCAAAAAAGCAGATTTTAAGGGTTCACAAACTTTCTAGAACCACTGTGCACACCCTTATGTCATTCCAAACCTGAATACTGTTATTTTTATGGAACACAAAATTGCAGTTTTTGAAGAATCTTCATGCAGTTCGTATTCATATAAGGACTTTAGTTAAATGAAGCTACAGGTGGGGTGAATCAACAATTTGGTGTTACATTTTTGATGAGTAGTTTTAATTTTCCTTCTACAGACTACTGAACTGTTTAGGATTCGTGTGGTGGGTGGGTCGGCTTCCTGCAGTTACCTGTCTCCCCACGACAGCAGACCTCTGTGCCACCCAACCGTGGATAGGTGAGCTCACATAACCCAGGCGAAAAAAACAAAGCACTAAATATACACTTCTGTTCGAAGGTTTGGTAGCGGTACAATTATTTAAAGGGTTAGTTCACCCAAAAATGAAAATTAGCCTGTTTTACTCACCCTCAAGCCATCCTAGGTGTATATGACTCTCTTCTTTCAGACGAATCCAATCGGAGTTATATTAGTTTTTTTTTTTCAATTCTCATAACAATTTTCCTAAACTCTTAACGCACCAACACACCTACAACACACAATTGGCAAAACAATTAATTTCATGCTCAATATCACACATTGTAAATTAAACTCCAACACTAATTTTCAAAATACAATAATACACTAACACAATCCACCTTGTCTACCAAAACACTGCAAACATATTTTAAAATCAAATAATTATTCCAAAACACTAACACATGTTCTCTTTCAACAGGAACATTTAATCGATCATAGCACAATGTCATAAAAACACTAACATCAGACGGAATTACAGAAACTGCATTATTTTATGTGTCAGATCTTCCCTTATACAATAGTATATTGTATTGATCATAGATTGTGGTTTGCAGTTTTTTTTTAAGCCTCTCTACATTTTCGTTTTGTTGGGTTTGGTAAATGGACATCATTCTCGAATGGGTGTCAAACCAGTCTGTGACTGCACGGGATTGGTGTTCCATGTGATCACATATATTGGCAAGTGGTTTCCCACCCATCACCTTTCTACCTCTGGCACCAGTCTTTCGTGCAGGTTTTCTAAAATCTCACATTTATGCAGGAGTGCACTTTTCCAGACAAGATCAGCCCAAAGAGGTCCTCTTTTACTGTATACCATATGATCATGCGATTGAAAGAACCTCAACACCTGAGTGTGCTTCCTAGATGAGAATCAGCTGTAATTTATATATTTGCAAAACTTCAATCAGCTGTTTCTCATTAATGAATAAAAAACGGGATATATTTGAGTTTCAATTCGCAATATGAACAGCTGTTTACTTTGACTTTAGCCTATAAGTTAGGTTTAGAACATGATGTTATCTGTTCTGACATACAGAGTGAAAGCATTTGTAAATTTGGCAGTAAAAAGCCATTGTTTTGGTCTTGGTTGAGCTTGTTTGTAAAAGAAGTTCTAGCGTTTTTGTGCAAATTTGTGTTAACTGTATGCATTTTGTGTCAAAGCAACAAGAAATGCGTTAATTGTATTGCCTACACACAGACGAATGTTGTGCTAACTGCGTTAATAGTTTAGGAAAATTGTTTAAAGTATTGAAAAAATTGTCATAGCGATTTGTAAAAAAAACTGTAAAAATTGTCCTGGCTTTTCAAGCTCTAACATTGTAGTGGGCGGGTGTTTCTGTTTAACAGTCCAAAACATGTTAAATAAAGCGCGTGCATCCATAAAACGTGCCTCAAACGGCTCCGGGGGTGAATGAAGGCCTCCTGTAGCAAATCCATGCATTTTTGTAAAAAAAAATATCCATATTTCAAACGTAATAAACACTTTTCTATCACTTCCGCTATCTGTCATATGCGGAAGCAGTTCCGGCGGATGACGTAGGACGTCGGCGTTGCGTGATTAGTGACAAACGCGGAGAGAGAACAAAACGCCGGTCATGAATTAGAAGCACAAAACAAGTATTTGTAAAGAAAAATGTCGGAGGATTTCCATATAAGCCAAGAGGAGACTGGTTTTCCTTTGCTAAAGTAAGGAAACTTTGCTTCCTTAAACAAACTCATGAGACTAGCATATCTCAGAGGAGCGTGCACGATGCATACGTCCTTCATCATCCCCCAGAACGCTTCTGCATACGACAGTCAGCAGAAATGAGAGAAAAGTGTTTATTACGTTTGAAATATGGATATTTTTCTTACAAAAACGCATGGATTCGCTACAGGAGGCCTTCATTCACCCCCAGAGCCGTGTGAGGCACATTATATTATAGATGCGTGCGCTTTATTTAACATGTTTTGGACTGTTAAACAGAAACACCCGCCCACTACAATGATAGAGCTTAGAAGAGCCAGAACAATTTTTAATATAACTCCGATTGGATTTGTCTGAAAGAAGAAAGTCATATACACCTAGGATGGCTTGAGGGTGAGTAAAACACAGGCTAATTTGAATGTTTTTGAAAGATTCTCTCTACGGTTGCTCTTATTTGATCAACAACACAGTAAAACCATAATATTGTAAAATATTATAATTTAGAAGAAATGTTTTGTATTTTAACATATATTTCAAAATGTAATGTATTACTGTGATGACAAAGCTGAATTTTCAGAAGCCATTACTCCAGTCTTCAGGGTCACATGATCCTTCAGAAATCATTCTTATATGCTGGTTTGGTGCTCAAGTAACATTTTGTATTATTATCAAAGTTGGAAACATTTGTGCTGCATAATATTTTGTGGAAGCTGTGATTTCAGGATTCTTTGATGTATAGAAAGTTCAAAAGAGCAGCATTTATTTAATTTCCAATCCTTGCTAAATGAAAGTGTCAATTTCTTTAAAACATTTTTTTTTTTTAAATCATACTGACCCCAAACTTCTGAACTGTAGTGTATGTATAGAAATTCCTTGATACCGAATGTTTTCTGTATACCCTAAATGCTCTTCAGTGGCACTAAAGTTAATATCTCCAGCTGCTTTAAACTTTTTAATTGGTCTCCAAACACCCACATCACAGTATTTTAACCTAGTTTGCACTAATTGTATCCTCTCCTCTGCATCATGTTTGTGAGGCTCTAGAGAGACAAACCCAACAAGCCAAAGCATGAAGAGCTCATCCTCTCAGTGCTGTAGGTGTAACACACAGTCTCAAAAGCCAATGATCCATTTCTCAATTTAAAGAGCTTAAAACTCAGTTCCACAGTCGTGACGGCAGCCTCGTTCGCTTCTCTGCCTGCTATTCTGGGCTGTTTTCCTCCCTCTGAAGTGAATATAACAGAATTATGACGTTTTTATTTGTGAATGTGTTCTACTTTAAAGTTTAATGTTTTTAAATTAGAGTTCAGTAAAATGGAATGGATCCTTAGAGCAGATTATGTATGAAATCACAAACTATGGAGTTTGAAGGCTGTGTGTGTGTCTGTGTCCGTGTGTGTGTGTGTACCTGGTATTTATCACGTTATGGGGACCAAATGTCCCCACAAGGATATTTTTTAGGTCCCCATGAGGAAACAAGCTTATAAATCATACAGAATAAAGTTTTTTGAAAATCTAAAAATGCTGAAAGTTTCCTGTGAGGGGTAGGTTTAGGGTATAGGGTAGAAAGTACAGTTTGGACAGTAGAAAAAACATTACGCCTATGGAATGTCCCCATAAAACATGGAAACACAATGTGTGTGTGTGTGCGTGCGCGTGCATGCATGCGTGTGTGTTTATATTGAAAATAAATATTAATACGATTTGTTTTTCTCTGTTAAATGAAACTCATGTGGTGTGACCATGAAAGGCATGGTGCAACCAACATGTATATTCAGTTGGATAACACTTAAAATCAAACATTATATAATGCTAAACGGATCATTTGTTAATATATATTAAAATAGCTAGAAATATGAGATAATGTGCTTGTTAATGTTTAATAAACTTATTAAACATTACCTAATTATTAATAGATCCTTTTTTTATGTAAAATGAATATGCTTACAAATGTCATCAAACTTTCAGTTCATATGATCATGCACTTCTTGAAAATCTACAAATGATTTTAACATATGTTATTCAGTAATTAAAACCTTTTGTTAATGCACAACTTTTGCATTAGGGACAGGTTTGGTGTTATTGGTAGGTCTACGGGTTGGTTAAGGGGTCAATTTGATTAATATAAGGGAACACATTCAATATGTTTATATTACATTGTTTTGATAAATGAACAATTGTTTTCATGGAAAACTGATTTTCTTTGAAGTGACGTGACATGTGGCCAAGTATGGTGACCCATACTCGGAATTAGTGCTCTGCATTTATCCCATCCAAAGTGCACACACACAGCAGTGAACACACACCCGGAGCAGTGGGCAGCCATTTTTTGCTGCGGCGCCCAGGGGGCAGTTGGGGGTTCGGTGCCTTGCTCAAGGGCACCTCAGTCGTGGTATTGAAGGTGGAAGAGAGTGCTGTACATTCACTCCCCCCACCCGCAATCCCTGATGGTACCGAGACTCTAACTCACAAGGGTTACAAGTCCGACTCTCTAACCATTAGGCCACGACTGTTAAGGCGATAAAACATGTTTTGCACCCAAATTAAAATGTGTGTTATGTCTTTAGCAAGCATTTAGCAAAACTTAACTAACTACCCTTTACACAAACATCATTACAGCAGCTAAAAGTCCAATGCCCATAAAGACACTAAATGATTAGTAAACATGTATAAAAATTTACAAATGATGAATATTTTCCACTTTAGATTGAGTACTGCAAAAACATGAACAAATAATTAATAAATGATTTGTAAAGATGTGTAAATAGGGTGAATTCAGGTCATTTGGGACACTTTTTGCCATTCAGACGACTGCTCATAATGAGTTATGAGTTAATGAATAATATGTTAATGTGAATAGTTTGTGAAGTGCTTAAAATTACTAATTAAGCTAATTTTATGTGAACTAAAGTTTAATGACATTTGTTAGCATTAAAAAGTACATTAACATCATTTCTGCAAAATAATTTGTAGTTTAATAACATTTGTGAGCATTAAAGGTGACATATCATGAAAATCTGACTTTTCCAGGTTTTAAGTGCTATAATCAGGTCCCCTGTGCATCTACCAACCAAGGAAACGTGAGAAAGTTTAACCCAGTAACTTTGTTTTGGTAAGCCTTTTTCTGCAAGCATCTGAGAAAACGAGCGCGTCTGATTTCGCTCCCTTGGTGACGTGGCAAAGTGATCTCATTATAATATTACCGCCCCTTAATCTGTAAGTTTACACCCACGGCGCTGTTATTGTGTTTTTCGCAAGTGACAACGGTGTATTAGTTCTAATTCCATGATGAAAGTTTGAGCAAAACACGCTAACTGTTCTGTCTTTGGCTGCACAGACAAGCACAGAACACTGTTTAGAGTCCCAGCCTCAGAGGAGACAAGACAGCAGTGGATTTATTGATTTATTTACTGTATATTGCTGCTGCCGTAAACTTGTGTGAGATTGAGAACTTAGTTTAGTACTCACATGCTGTGACAGCCGCTTTCTGTACGTGTGCTTCAGATGTGTGCTCTCAGAAAACCGTATATCAGAAGTTTAAACTCATATGGTTTAAAACGCATGATTTCAGTGCGATAAACATTATAATCAGAACCAAAACAGATGTTTTTAGCAGGTACCAGCTGTAATGGCACAGCTCTATTCTGGAAAAGGGGGCGGGGAGCAGCAGCTCATTTGCATTTAAAGAGACAGGCCCGAAAAACAGCGTGTTTCTGCTTCCACTCAAAATAGGCATTTTCAAAATGATATAATAAATGATCTGTAGAGTATTTTGAGCTGAAACTTCACAGACACATTCTGGGGACACCAGAGACTTATATTACATATTGTAAAAAAGGGCATAATTTGTCTCCTTTTACTAATGATCCATATATACATATATACAGTATTACCATCTGATAGCATCACTATACCAGGATACTAGCACTGTACTTTTTTGCTTGGTGCAGATTTGAAGATTTGAGGTTGCTGAGGTGTCTGATCACCTCTTCTTACCAACACTTCATTTTTGCACTCTCATCCATGTCTGTCACTGTATAAATAGGTTGTTTATTTGTAATTATGATGTTCAGATGATAGCAGAGACATTCCATTTCTCATGTGGTTACCTGCTGTTCTCTGATGCAAGCCGCTGCTCTTGTGTTCTGAAAGCCAGCCGTTTTAACTGTGCAAGTAATTAAGTTTGTCAGCCATTGCTGAAGATGTATTCATTCATCTAGAGGTTTCACAAGCAAGATTTAGTTAAGAAGACCACGTTTTCCAAGTAATGACAGGAAGCATATGGATGCCACAAACATTTATCATCAAATAGATTGTTCATACGAACCCAGGTTCAGAGAACAGAGAAAAAGCATGCAAAGTTTTAATGTAATTACAGAGACAAAGTTTCTGTGTGTGTGTGTGTGTGTGTGTGTGTGTGTGTGTGTTTTAGCTCCCCAAATTTCAGGTTGAGAGAAGGTAAATTGTTCAGTGTAAGACAAGATAAGTTGTTCGGCGTAAGATAAGAAAACCCCTGCGTATGTGTCAGAGCTTTCTTCTCAATAGACCAGAGTTTATGAATTTAAGTGAATTCCCCTCACGTCTCTGAATTATTGTTCCCTGCTTTTAAATCCTCTCAGAAACAATCGCAATTAACGTAGACGGACTGCGTGTCAGAATTAATCTGGCTTTAGCCCAGCTCTCGGAAAAAACATGTTTTGCAGAATTGCACAGGGTGAACAGTGAGGGCCGAGGCTGTGAACGCTTGTGTTTTTCTTGTGGTTTAACGAGGTCTTTATTGTCATTTGTGTGCATGGGTCATATCTGAGTGATTTATTTTTTTCAGTCTGAGGACCAGTAATGATAGTGAGACCTATAGATGAATCCTACTGGTAATTAACATGAGTAATAAAAAGCTATTTTTAGACTAGCAATTTAAAAGGATAAATTAACGGACCATTGTTCTGAGACTTTTTTTGCCTTTTCTCTCTCCCTATATGTTTTCCTCATATTTTTGTCTCGTTTTGCAATGATAAAATAAGTGAAAGTACATATTCTAGAAAACAAAATTACATTCGAGCTGTATCACTGCGGTAAGAAGACATAATCGTTATAGTTGTGTCTGGTCTTTACCCAGTTGCATGTCATACTTCCCGTCTCGGTTGTTTCCTTATCCCCCACCCCTTACTACATAATCAAACCTTTAATTAAATTATAGTAAAAATACATTATTGTATAAAAACAATTGTGTTGCTTAATATTAGTGAAGAAAATCATGATACATTTTTTCAGGATTCTGAATTAATAAACTTCAAAAGAATAGCACTTATTTGAAATAAAACATTTTTTGTTACATTATAAATGTCTTTACTGTCACATTTGATCAATTCAATGTTGTATATCAGAAGTTTAAACTCATATGGTTTAAAACGCATGATTTCAGTGCGATAAACATTATAATCAGAACCAAAACAGATGTTTTTAGCAGGTACCAGCTGTAATGGCGCAGCTCTATTCTGGAAAAGGGGGCGGGGAGCAGCAGCTCATTTGCATTTAAAGAGACAGGCCCGAAAAACAGCGTGTTTCTGCTTCCACTCAAAATAGGCATTTTCAAAATGATATAATAAATGATCTGTAGAGTATTTTGAGCTGAAACTTCACAGACACATTCTGGGGACACCAGAGACTTATATTACATATTGTAAAAAAGGGCATAATTTGTCTCCTTTTACTAATGATCCATATATACAATACCATGGTATTACCATCTGATAGCATCACTATACCAGGATACTAGCACTGTACTTTTTTGCTTGGTGCAGATTTGAGAAAAATTTGTTGCTGAGGTGTCTGATCACCTCTTCTTACCAACACTTCATTTTTGCACTCTCATCCATGTCTGTCACTGTATAAATAGGTTGTTTATTTGTAATTATGATGTTCAGATGATAGCAGAGACATTCCATTTCTCATGTGGTTACCTGCTGTTCTCTGACGCAAGCCGCTGCTCTTGTGTTCTGAAAGCCAGCCGTTTTAACTGTGCAAGTAATTAAGTTTGTCAGCCATTGCTGAAGATGTATTCATTCATCTAGAGGTTTCACAAGCAAGATTTAGTTAAGAAGACCACGTTTTCCAAGTAATGACAGGAAGCATATGGATGCCACAAACATTTATCATCAAATAGATTGTTCGAACGAACACAAGTTCAGAGAATGGAGAAAAAGCATGCAAAGTTAGTTAGTGTAACTCCTGAAACTGTGTGTGTGTGTGTGTGTGTGTGTGTGTGTGTGTGTGTGTGTGTGTGTGTGTGTGTGTGTGTGTGTGTGTGTGTTTTGGCTCCCCAAAGTTCAGGTTGAGATAAGGTAAATTGTTCAGTGTATAAGACAAGATAAGTTGTTCGGTGTGAGATAAGAAAACCCTTGCGTGTGTGTGTCAGAGCTTTCTTCTCAATAGACCAGAGCTGATGAATTCAAGTGAATTCCCCTCACACCTCTGAATTATTGTTCCCTGTATTTAAATCCTCTCAGAAACAATCGCAATTAACACAGCGGCTTTAGCCTAGCTCTCAGAAAAACTCAGCCATGCTCCAGTCACATCTTCAAATTACCCTGCACTCCTTTTTGCCGCAGCTTTTCCCTCTGTCATATTTGATCGATTGTTTGCAGAATTGCATAGGGTGAGCAGTGAGGGCTTGAACGCGGTGTGTTTTTCCTCTCTCTTGTGGTTTAGCCAGGTGATTATTGTCATTTGTGTCCATAGGCCATATTTGATTGATTGATTTTCTCAATCTGAGAACCTGTAATGATAGCGAGACCTGCAGATTAATCCAAGTAGTAATTAACATGAGTAATAAAAAGCTAATTTTAGACTTGCAATTTTGAAAGATAAAGTAACTGGCCATTGTTCTGACTTTTTTTTTTTAGCCTCTATACTTTTGTCTTTTGTAATGATGAAACGAGTGAAAGTACATGTTCTAGAAAATGAAATTACATTAGAGCCGTATCGCAGTGGTGTGACATATTTGTTATAGTTGACTCTGGTCATGACCCAGCTGCATGTCATACCTCCTGTCTCGGTTGTTTCGTTACCCTCCCTCCTTTACTGCACAATCAATGGCCAAAAAACCCTTTCATTAAATTATAATAAAAATATGTTGCTTAATATTAGTGTGGAAATCATGAAACTTTTTTTTCAGGAATCTGAATTAATAGAAAGTTCAAAAGAACAGCACTTGTTTGAAATAAAAATCTTTTGTAACAAATGTCTGATCTGTTTAATGTGCTGAATAAAATTATTACAACCTTAAAAAGATCTTACTGACCCCAGACATTTGAACAGTAGTGTAAATTCAGTTTAAAAATATATATATATAAAAAAAATGGCAAAATAGAACAGAATGACAGTGTCAGTGTGCCAAATTATGTACTGTCAGACTGAATTGACTATGAACTAACTGATTATAGTCTGCCCCCTAGTGTCTGAATACCGAACTTACAGTCTGAATCATGTCTTTCTCTCACAGGGCCCTGAAATTATGCGGTCCTGGTGGTCCTCTGCATGTGAAGCTTGTGATTGAATGGGAGAACAGAATCAAAGAATGGTAAGATACATGCAGCTTCATAAAATGTTCTTATTTAAATGTACCATTCATTTAATTTAAAACCACCGTAAGTGTCAAGTTCCCAGTATTAGTAAGAGTCTTCTCAGTAATATGGTTTAAAAGTAATTTTATGTGTGATTCATATATGTTTCAGTCTCTTTGGTAACATTCAAGAGGAAGTTATTGAGGATGCAGAGAGTGTGAGAATCCAGCAGCAGAATCATGTACAGCAGCACAGCTGCACGCTGGATGAGTGTTTTCAGCTCTACACTAAAGAGGAGCAGGTACTCTCTCCTCCAGTCACACTCTCTGCTTATTTCTCTCTTTTATACAGTTTTCTTACTCTTTTCATTTAAAGATTGGATAAATATGAATGTGTGTAGTAACTATATAGAGATACTAGAAATACTATACACGGTATATGGCATATATATATATATATATATATTTCTGAAGAATCAGGAAAAAAACGGAGACAGACTAAATCCAGAAGAACCGTGACAACGTCTCCAAGATTCTTGAAGAAGCCTTCCTGCAAAGCTACCCGAAAAACTATGCACAAGGACACCAGCTGTTTTAAATGCTAAGGGTGGTTACACCAGATGTTGATTTGATTTAGTTAAAAGAAGTTAAATGATAAATAAAATCTATTTATGACATTATTTTAGAATGCATCTTCACTTTACAGCATGTTTACACATTTACACTTGCATTATTAGCGCCTAAAACCTTTCACAGTATTGTAGCTTTTCAGGAAGGTTTCTTCAAGCATCTTGGAGGCATTGCCACGGTTTTTGTGGATTTAATCGGCCTCAGTTTTTTTCTGATTCTTCATGTCATTCCATACAGGCTGGATGATGATGAGATCAGGGGTCCGTTCTTTGTACCTCGCTTAATACATCTGAGATGATTTGAAAGATTCCAGATCTAGTAATCGTGATAACTGATCTCTGGCTAATTTGGTTCTTCAAACGAATTTGCGGATTTGAATAAAATATCTGGATTAAGTCATGTTCCCCCAAAAATGGCAGATGTATCGATACTCAAGACCACGATCAGCAATGCAGCGATTGGCTGGCGGCAAGACAGCTATGTAATGACATCATATATTTAAAAAAGACACCTGACGAAAAAACTTGACAAATTTCTGGAAACAGCCAAGCGAACAAAACTACATAAATGTAATAATAGATAAATGAAACGTGCACTGTTTTTTTTTTTTTTTACATGATTCCCAATTATTTATATTCATGATTTCTAGTATTTTTACAGTCTTTACATTTTTTATTTCAGTGTTGTAATTAGCAATTCATTTATTTTTATCTTTGAAGCAGATTTGTTATGTGACAGCGTTAGTTAAAGTTTCTTAAGGGTCAAGATCAAGTTATCTGCATCTTCTGCGCTCCATCAAACCACTCCCATAATAGCTGTCACCACTCAAATTAATGCATGGCTCAGATTAATTGTATAGCATGTGTGTAAGACTCCAGTACAATTATAATGTAATTATTTCATCACAAATACATTTTTCAATGAGTAAACCTGGCTGTGTCTATAGTGTTATAGATTATAACTACACAACATTATAATATTTTTTTGTATTCATTTTTTAATTATCATTGTAAATTACTGTCCCTGGATCAGTAGGATACTCTTCTAATAAATCAGTGGCTGGGACAGATTGTAAGTATCAGTTCTGCTTACAAAGATGCAATCTAATCCTGTTTACATGAAAAATGCGTGCTCCCGAGCAGGTTTAAGCTTAAGGACCTGTTGCTATGACAGCAACTCCGGGATGAGCTTCGAAGAACCAACCAATCCAAGATCATGCCAAATCATCAACAAACAAATCCAGCTAACTGAGTTAGCGACGTACAAAGAGCGGGCCCCTTATCTATGTATGGAGCACTGGCTGTTGTCAGACAAAAATCTCACTGAATTATTACAATTAATGGCAAAAAGAATGTTTGGAAATATAAATGGATGTTTCCTACTGACACACTACGGCAAAAGATATACTGCAAAAAATATCTGACTTAAAACCATTTTTGTTGGTGAGAATGCTAATTATTATCAATGTTAAAAACTGATTTTTTTCAGGATTCTTTGATGAACAAAATTCAAAAGAACAGCGTTTGATTTGTAAACACATCTCTTCCATCTTCATTTGACCATCTAACTCTAGCACTCTCTATTCTAATTCTATTGTATCTATTTGTTTTCTTTTTTATTAAAAACAAACAAACAAAACAAAACTTGACCCTCTAACACTTGCACTCTCTATCGATTTCTAACTACCTGTTTTTTTGTTTTGTTTTTTAAAGAGAGAGAGCCTCTAACACTACATTTCTCTAATCTTTTTCTATTTTATCTAATTGTTTTTTTTATTTATTATAAAAAATACCCTCTAACACTACTTACTTTTTCTATTTGCTTTTCTTTTATTAATTATAAATATTAAAAAAAACCTTGCTACTGTGTTGAGCTAACCGAGACTTGTCATAGCACTTGCATATTATTGCTCTTTTGTTGGTTTTGATTGCTTCTTTTGTCCTCGTTTGTAGGTCTCTTTGGATAAAAGCATCTGCTAAATGATTAAAATGTAAACATAATGTAACTGTAATTGCACTGTTAATTCCATTCAATTTGTGAAACAATTCTTCAAAAATAATGTTTGGGTTCCACATTAATAGCAGAAGTTAGAAAGACATGAGGGTAACTTAATGACTGAATTGTCAACCAGAGCTGAAATGAAAATGAGTTCCTCTTATTTATTTGTTTATATTTCATAATGTTCTATTCTAGGTCTGTCTGGTTATGAGTTTAGTGACACTGAAGTGGCCTGTTGCTGTCATCTGTGTTTGTTGTCTCAGAGGCTAATGTGGGTTTTGATGAAAAGCAAAAACTAAATTCAGGTCTAAAAACATGGACTGAACATGAAGAAACCAAAAAAATACTTGAAACAGTGATTGCACTGAAATCTCTTATGATGTAGAGAGCTCTACAATCTAACATAAGAGCCAACCAATTATATAAATCTGTATTCTAGCAGAGCATTTATGTTGTTAGGATTTTCAGGATCTGAATCAATTATGTTGTTAGGCTGTCAGGAGCATTTGATTAAATTTGATGTAGCAGTCATAATTGTTCAGATCGAGAACTTATTTCAGTTAAGAAGTATTTCACCAAAATGAACATAATGCTGTGTTTTTTTTATATGCACTCTTATAGGTCAAAAAATAAATCCTGGTGGGAAAATGTTGAATAAAAACTGTTGTTTTTTGACACAAGTGGGAACTAATGCAGTACAAAAGGTTCTCTGTGGAATCTACGCTTGAGAGGCAAGGCATTAGACATTTCGATTAGCAGGACCAATCGCTATTCCATATTCAAGATTATTCAAGCGGATTTAAAAAACCACTTGAGGAGTAAATGGAGATGGTCTCCCACCTACCGTTTTTGTCTCTCACGTCCCACATCCACTCACTCTCTTTGAACGGTCACTCTGAATTCATTCTTCTCTATATACTGCCTGTTCTTGACAAGTACCACTTGATAAATCTTACCCATGAACCCCTGAGAGTTACCTCATCATGATTGGCTCCACAAATGTATTATCGATCCTCTAACAGTGTCATGTCGTTCATGAGACAACACATCTACCAGGACTTCAGTTATGGAAAAAATATATATTTTAACATAGTGTGCCGTGCATGTGGGATATGGCTTCCAGCAGCAATTAAATCATGCATTTGTCTGTACATATTTTGAAGATATAAATAACAATTTACTGATGTTCTGCAGAGGTCCTGCAAATATTCAGATGCTGTTGTCCTTTCCTCTCTGCATGTTCACTGCAATCCAGTTTGTCGCGGCAGTGTATTCCAGAGATTATATAAATCTGGAACTGCACCACACCGAGACAAAACAGGTTCAGATAATGACATGGTTTAGTTGACCATGGAGAAACCTGCATTTTAACAAACCCAAGAAAGAAAATGTTATTTATTTGTCTGTGCTTTTGAATCCCACATGGGGGGCATCTGACTAACTACATTGATCTGTTGTCTGTGACATACATCACAAATGAGTTCTGGACTGTTTATAGCAAATGTTTTTATTCCCCTTGCAGCTGGCGCCAGATGATGCGTGGAAGTGCCCCCACTGTAAGCAGATGCAGCAGGGTATGGTGAAGATGAGCTTATGGACCCTGCCTGACATCCTCATCCTGCACCTCAAGCGTTTTCGCCAGGTGGGCAAACGGCGAAACAAGCTCTCCACCCTCATTCGCGTTCCGATAAGCGGTCTGGATATGACTCCCCATGTGGTGAAACGCAGTCAGAGCATGAAGAATCTGGCCCCGTGGCCTGCAACTTGGAAACATGGCGATACTGACTTCCTTTATGACCTGTATGCAGTCTGTAACCACCACGGAGGCATGCATGGAGGCCATTACACAGGTGAGTGTGCTGGGATCTCTGATAGTAAGAAGCAAGGGGTTATTTGTCCATTTAAAATGCTTTTTTTTCTTTTATAATTGTTATACAGTACATGCCATTTTTTGATGCTTCTTCAACTATAGGTGATTGAGTTTCATTCTGTGACATAAAACTAATGAAAAAAGTCACTTTTTACACTCTCACTAGTTTATTTGTCATATTTGAATACATGCATTATAGGTGAATTCTTATATGCTGTTTTTAATATTCTATGGTGGAAATATGAATTAAATGGAGGTTGGGGGATATGAGTGAAATGTCACCACAAATCCTAGTAAATCATATAAGCAGGTATATAAGAATAAAGAAAATAAAATAAGATTGAACAAAATTAGATGAAGGCTTAGTTGCATTATTATTATTAAGTTGTGCCCAATTATTTATTTGTAATTTGTAATTCCCATTAGGAATAGGACTGAGGAAGATCTCATTTTAGTAACAGGATCCACAAATTCTCCTCCTTCTCTATGAAATCACTATCTCTTAGAAATTTTGATCACTAAACTTGCAAATAAAGGTGCATCAATTATAGTACAGCATGCTAAGAAAGACAGTATAAACAAGGAATTTTGTCACAAATGTCTATGCTATTTTTTATAGAATGTATTGTGAAATATTATTCCAATTTAAAATAACTGTTTTCTATTTTAATATACTTTAAAATATAATTTATTCCTGTGATACAAAGCTGAATTTTCATCAGCCATTACTATGGTCTTCAGTGTCACATGATCCTTCAGAAATCATTTTAATACACTGATTTATTATCAATGTTGGAAACAGTTGTGCTGCTTAATATTTTTGTTTGGAACCTGTTATAGTTTTTACAGGATTCTTTGATGAATAAAAGGTTTAAAATTATGTATATATTATATATATGTATATTAAAATAATTTAAAATTAAAGAAATATTTTGTATTGTTATACAATGTACAATTTTTTTCTTTCTTTTTTTTTATTCATACTTTTATTCAGCAAGGATGTGTTAAATTGATACAAAAAGTGATAGTAAAGACTTACTTAAATAGACAATATTTCTATTTTCTTTCAGAAATAATTGTTAGAAAGGATTACAATTTAAGATTGGTACTTTTGAACAGTGTAAAGGCAGTATGTGTGTGTGTGTGTGTGTGTATATATATATATATATATATATATATATATATATATATATATATATATATATATATATATATATATATATACACACACACACACACACACACACACACAGATTACAGCGTATGTCTTTGTAAAACAGCCTATTGTAGGAACTCCGTGGATGGCCACTGGTACAGTTATGACGACAGCAGTGTGGAGATTGTGCCAGAGGAGGAACTGTGCACACGAGGGGCATATATCCTGTTCTACCAGAGAAGAAATGTCATCCCACCCTGGTCCGCCAACAGCTCGGTCAGAGGTGAGTAAATGAGCCTTTGTGGTCACACTGCAGATGGAGGCTGACTGACCTTTTTCGCAGTGGATCAAAGTTAGGCAGAAATCAGCTGAAATCGTTTTTTTCCCTCATATATATATTGCAATGTGAATGTTCCACAGTCATTGCAAGAAAAAATGTCCTCTTACCAGGGACAGAATTTTGAGTGTAGGACCAGGTTTTCTTACCGTTGTACAAGTCATTTTCTCTTACAAGCTAAATTGACAGTATTTGCAGTATGCAAATATAAACATTTCTACTTTTACCTCTCCCCAGGTTTTGAAAATGAATGAAGGGTTTTTTTTAGTTCATTTTGACTGGTGGCTAAGATGCCACTGCCTATGCATGATTTGGTCGTCATGGAAACGATAATACAGAACATGTGCAGATGATGAATTTTAGTTATTAAAAATGAAGGGGCAGTGAGAGAGTGCAGCATGCTTTAAGCCCATGTCTAGGAGGAACATGGACCAGCCACTAAACAGTCTTTATCGTCTCATTGTGCAGGTTCCACCAGCTCCTCTATGTCAGATCACTGGCTCATCCGTTTGAATGGTGACAGTAAAAGAGGAAGTATGGTATCACGGTCTTCCACAACATGCCCTTCTTCCATCCCAGACTCCCCAGAGTCTCCCGTCTTTCAAAATGAACCCTCAATAGAAGAGAGAGGTGAGTCTACCCATCCAGTTTGTTTCTGTCGTTGTAAATAAGAAATGTAAATACTAAAAGGATGTTCCTTGACAGAGATTTCATCATAGTTCTTCACTTTTGTTGTGTTGTGGGAAAGTGTTTTCCACCATGTGGTAAATATTGTGTAAATATCAGTGTCTCTAGGTGGTTTTGAAAGCAGACCTTTAGTGCGAGGAATCCAAGGGCGTAGCGTAAGCATGAAAAGTCCCACCAAGACCAAAATGCTCCCACTGCGATGGTCCTTTGGAAACAAAGACCGCCACAAACCTGCCCAGGCTCCTGGCCAGGCTCCTGCAGAGCTGGTGGAGTA
Source organism: Sinocyclocheilus grahami (assembly GCF_001515645.1). Classification (NCBI taxonomy): domain Eukaryota; kingdom Metazoa; phylum Chordata; class Actinopteri; order Cypriniformes; family Cyprinidae; genus Sinocyclocheilus; species Sinocyclocheilus grahami. The sequence goes on along the minus strand of NW_015505712.1, from coordinate 15,267 downwards.
TTTAGAGTCTGGCAGAAGGCCAAGATGCACCAAAGACCCCATTGTTGCCCTAATGACTCGACCTTCCGATAAAGAAAGCGGTAAAGAAGAAGATACAAAAAAATCCACAGCCAAATCTACAAGCCACAGCAGCCTCGGACGTCCAGAGTTTCTCAAAATACCACGGAGTCAAGAAAGAAGTAGCTCAGAGAAAGCAATGGGCCAACAACCCAGCAGCAGCAGTAGACCAAGAGAAGATGGAACTTTGACCAGACGGAGCAGCAGAAAATCAAAACAGGACAAATCACAGTCCAGAAACAGCTCCGGCACAGAGATCCAATCCAGTTCCAGTGGTCCAAGCGGGTGGGAAACAGCGCAGAGGGATGATCCAGGCGAGGAGCGACAACATCTGGAGGAGAAACAGAGAAAAGGGCAGGAGACAAAACATCACGACAGTGTCTTTGCTTTTCTTAAAGGTGGTTTCATGAAGAAAGACTCGCTTCGGAGGTCTCGAGACAGTGAATCTGTGAAAAGGGGTGACGCAGAGGTGAAAAGCCCATCTGGAGTTTCACTCTCCAATGGGACACACAAAAAAACTTCAGAAGGTAAAGCTAATAGCACTAACCAAGTTCGTAGCAGACTCGGAGATGAATTTGCAAATGGCAAGGTGAGTCGTGGGTCATCAGACATCAAACGCTCACAAAGTTCTTCCAATATTCAAAGCAAGGCCGATCTAAGCTTAAGAAGGACGGCATCTCTACACAGGAACGGCACGTCAGCGGCTCAGCCGCAGAGCATTCCTATGGACAGGGGCTCTCAGAACACCCTGCAACGCACACGCTACAGCACAAACTCACTGGGTAGAAAGAAGGCAGTCCCTGAATCGAGCTTCTGAGACTTACACCCAAGTATCACAACAACGTAGCAAATATCTAAAAGCCCACGTAAGAACTATGTTGAGAAAGTAAGGTTTGAAATGATGGCAGCACACTATGAAGTTGCACATACATTTGGAATAAGTGGATGATATTTTTGTTCACTTTTCTCTGCTTATATGAAGTGCCTCTGAACCAGAACTATTTTTTTTATTTTTGTCAGATTGTGTTTTGGCACTGGAAGTACATTACACACTGGCCTCTGCACCATGATTTTGAATTGAAAAATGATTTGCCTCGGATTTGATTTTTATGTGCCACTAAATAGATTTATCACCTGTAATACATGAAGGGAATCGCTATATATATATATATAACTTTTATGATTCTGTAGCTTGTACTGACTGGCTGCTAACCTCTCATGGGTTTTCATGACATTTATCAAAGATGTCAGTTCTTGCACTTTCAGTGAATTTATTGCACCACTGTCTGACTTAATCATGCTCTCCGACCAAAACATAAAGCTTATTAATTTTTGCTTGCTTTGCAGTATGCATTAAGACATTTACGTATAAAATTATCTTTAAAAAGTATGAAATCTAACAGAATCTAAAGGGGTGAGATACAGTATCTTTCTAATGCTCTATCACATATGTACAAGGATGGCATGTTGACAACACAATGTATTAGACAGAACACCTTAGTAAAACACTGTCATTCTGAAAAGCACAATCACAACAACATCACCTTATCACCAGTGGTTTAATCCATCGCCTAAACCTAGTTTGAATGCAGTAACAAGAAGCTGATTAACTTAAAGGATAGTACACCAAAAAATGTAAATTGTCATTGTTTTCTCACCCTCATGTTGTTCCAAACATGTTTGACTTTTTTCATTAATAGACCACAAACAAGATATGTTAAGCAGGATGTCCATGCTGCTCTTTTCCATTCAAAGAAAGTTAATGGTAACCAGCAACTATCAAGCTCCAAAATGATGACACCATTAAGCCTTTAAAGCCTATTTGATACATTTACATTACCTCTAAATTATCTATATAATCAAAACATCACTAACAAACCTGTTCTACTTGTCCAACACATTTGTCTGCCCTCTGATTGATGGTATGTGCTTTTTAGCAAGTATAAGGCCTTTTAGTATAATTGTAAAAATGTCCACCTTCTGTTCGTGGTACATGTCTTTTTGCTGTGAAATCTAGATTCTTATAAAGTAAATTTAAGAATTACATTTATAGTGTTATTAATGTTTCAATACTGGACGGAAGTTAGGTTTACACACACACACACACACACACACACACACACAGACACAAGTATTAGTTAATAATGATAGTCTTAAATTCTTTTAAAAGTGCTTTTTTTTCTCACACAAATTCATCATATGGCTTCAGAACACTTGACATTTATCAGACTTGTAAGATGGGCTACTTTTAGTGTGCTGTTCGATATATTTGTAGGTTGACACCCCCAGTCATCATTGACTTTCATTGTATGAAAAAGAGCAGTGTGAATATTCTGCTAAAGTGTTGAAAAAAAAGCAAGAAAAACATACAGGTTTGAAACAACAATGTTCATTTTTTTCATTCCTTTAATGAAGCTCATCTGAAAATGTTTGATGTGTTCAAATAACGTGGAGATCTAGCAATACCAATGACTGCAGAATAAAGAAAAGCCTCAATGTAACCAGTAAAGTGACCTTAAAGAGTACACATCTATGACACAAATTGTGTTGGGCTCTAATTGCTCGGAACAAGTCAGAATATGTCACATTACTATTTGGACTAATTAGGTCCATATGTCCATTAATCAGATGAATAACACATGACAAACAGTCATTCTTATGTATCCCTCTCTAGAAGCATTTAAATAGTCTGAATGCAGCTCATTCAACTATACTGCTATATATGCACTGCAAAGCTCATTCTTCTGCAAAATATAACATTTTTGCATTATCAAAGATTAAAATAGCTTCTTTTCTCTCAGTGTGATTGTGATTGAATTAGAACTCAAATATCAAACTGAATCAAAATCCCACATTTGTGTGTTAAATTAATCTAACACGTCATAGACCAAACAGAAACTGTCCTGTTGATTATTGCACATGGTATGGAATATTCACTAGCTCCTCAAATGTAAAATACTATGTTCATCTCTTTGCAATCTAGGCTCATTGGAAAAACATGCCTCTACCTCCATTTTTGCAAAACTCTAAAAACGTACCTATACATAATATTCACAACAGTTTCCAGCTGAAATGAACACTAGTGGAGGTAAAACACTAACAACTTTTATTCTTTTTTACACAAATTTTGATTACAGGAGCAGATTATTTATTAATAAAGACTTATTTTTGTGCAGTTCCTTGCACAATTTTATGTTATGAACCGTTTTACCACAGTGCATGATTTGTAAACTAATACTGTACATAGTGTTTGCATCATGTGACCAGCTCCATATGTTATGCTCCATCTGATATAGTAAACTTGCTCTGTAACTCACCTAGTACAGCACTGCAAATGTGATGCAGAGCACTTCCGCAGGAGTGCTGCTGAAACACAAGTCACAGCAAAAGAGCTCAAAGACTTAAATGACATGGCAAATGTGTCTTTATCTCATGATTTTAACAATTTATTGTTAGTGGTATTGTATGTCAGATGTGATAGAGCATTCACATTTAGCACCACAAACGTTTCATTTATAAACTGTGACAATTTGTACAACAACCAGTGTAATGAAACATTGCCAGATTCACATCCACCTGTTTGGAGTATTAAACGTTAGCAGTGATTCTTGCATGCTTGAGTGCAAAAAGCAACAATATAATATGGCCGAAATGTTGCCACAGGCAGTGTGTGTGTGTGTGTGTGTGTGTGTGTGTGTGTGTGTAATGTTATGCAGTAAAGTTTGAATTGCACTGTAGAATAAGGTTTAATTATTGATAAATGTACATGCTGTTTCTATATCACACAGTTTATATTAGTTTTTGTTGATCTGAATAAGCAAAGATATGAAATGAAGGTTTGTTTGTTTCAGTGCTCAAACACTGTCATAAGAAAAAAAGCGTATAGTTATATTGCATTTATTTTGTCCATTACTGTGCTGTTGAAGTTAATATGCAATCGCACCAGATAAGAGATGATTTACAGTTTTAAAGTTTTCAGCATAAATTGAAAAAATCAAGGAAAAACATTTTTTTTTCCAGCTTCGTTGAAATGTAAGTTTTTGTCTTCTGTCAACATCTAATCATCCCTGTTATTTTGTTGAGTTATGTCAAAGGGGTTATGCAAAAAGCAGCAATTACACAGCATGTAACAGGATTTGTGTAGACACAAAGGTCTGCTCCCCAAGAGCATTTTGTTTTTTTCCATTCCCATGCTTCCAAAATAATCTTACTTTTTACTATGCTTGAAATAATACTTGTACTGACAAGACAATGAATGAAGGAATCTTACCCTGAAATCTTCTCTTTTTTTATTTGGTTTTTAAGATGTTTTATATGCAACTTTTTATAAACATATTGTTGTGTGTGTGTGTGTGTGTGTGTGTATTATACAAAAAAATCAATGGAGAATATATCTGAGAATAGCATATATATAGGGATAGATTATATGTACAATTCAAATTATCATTGAATTATTGCAGAAGGGTACATGTTCTGCTGTCAAGATGATCATATACAGGTTTGAGTGGACCTGTGTCTATACAATAACAATAAACAGATATATTTTTGTATAATTTCTGAAATTAAAAAGACATTGTATTCACGTCACGTTTCTTAGACTCTTTTAGTTTCAGCATTTATCTTGATTCACATCTAAAAGTGTGTTTATTTACATACTGAATGACACTAAAACTGTCACTTTGACTGTGAAAAACTCTTTTTGCTTTGGCTACAATAGCTCCAGTTCCTGAGGGAGTCTTCACAGTGCATGCAAAGAGCAGCTTGATCCATTCCTCATCAGCATGCTCTACCCTATAGTCTCCATCCTCAGTTTGAAGACATTGGTGTCAATGTTTCAGTATCTCTGCTGTGTCAAGTAGAAATCTAAATTCTGGTATTTTTCTGTATTTATTCACAAAAGCTTGATTTACATCATTTTGATCAAATTGAATTAAGAAATTTACTATGCACTTCAGAATTATATAATTCTGCCATAATTGTTGTAATATTACAAGGAGGGCAAGGACAAGAAAGTGATGCTTGATTTGTCTGCCTGCTAGAGATCTGTAATTATCTCTGAGATGTTTGGGACCACTGAAAACTGTCTGGGGAAAAAAAGCCACACATACAAACTTAGATAATTGGCAAATTCCTCTTACCTTTGCTGTATATGTTAACATTCTGTATAGGTGTTTTTAAAAACAGACAATAGTGCACCCCAAAATGAAAGTTCTGTCATCATCCTCATGTTTCAAATTTTTATGATAACTATAAAGTTTCTTCTGTGGAATACGAAAGAGCAGGTTAGGCAGAATGTTAGAGACTGATAATCTCAGTCACCATTCACATTCATTGCAGCTCTTTTCCACATAATGAAAGTCAATTGTGTGGGCAGAAATTGTCAATGGACAATTGTCTATAGTGTCGATAGTGTAGCAATCCATGGAGCAGAGCAAACACAGAAGTCACTTTCAAAACAAGAACCTTTCTGTTGGTCAGTACAATGAATTAAATCTATGTGGGGAACTTCTTTCCCCTCACACAAAACTCCTGATCAAGCACAGATTCCCATTGGAATGACTGGATTTCTCCTGTAAAATTTTCCATAGCAACAGTAAATGTGACTGCACTTTGAGACTGTCATTCTGCTAAACATTTCATTTTGTATTTAATGGAAAAACATAAGTCACTTTAACAGGTTAGAAACAACATGAGGGTGATTAGATGAAACTTTAATAAAAAAATTTCATCTTTGATGTTTCATCCGTCTCTGTTTACAGCATTGCTACATTTAAAGGACAAATAATAGGTTCATATGAGACCTACAATAGATTGCTAATTTAAACATTTTATTTAATATTTACTGCAATTGTGTCTTTAGCCATCAGCTCCTACACGTTCTGATTAACTACTATGAAAGAAGGTGAAACAGAGAATTGAGGGTGAAGCTTATAAACTTTTAGGAAAGAAATCAAGTTCATGCTGTAACGAAGGCAGTCGTGATGACGGAGTTGGGGATCCAAAAGCAAGGCTTTATTTCATAGAGTGTAGTCATAACAGGCAGGGTCAAACACCAACAAACAATAACATCCAAGGCACAGGCAAAAGAGTAATCCACAAGACAGGCAAAAGTCAGGGCAGGCAGCAATAAATCACAAACAAGGTAACTGTCCACGGATCAAAACACGAGAAAGGCTAAATCTAGGAAACTCAAGAGGGCTAAAATCACCAGCGAAGACAGAGTGTGTGTGTGCTATTCTTATAGTTCTACTAATATGAGGCAGCTGTTAACTGGTAATGGAGTCCTAAGTGAATGGCAAGGTACAGAATGGAGTGTACCAATAGGGCAAAAACACCCCTGAGTAAAGGTAAGTTTATAATGCACACATGGATTAGCAGTTAAAACTTTGCGGTTTGCTTTGCATTCTATAAATGTAAAATTCTCTCTTTCTTGTTTGTTTGCTTGCTTTATTGAGATATTATGTCGGATGTTTGTATTTTGAAGTGTAAAGCTAATTATTTTATTTTATGTACATTTCGTATCTTCATTATTATCAAAATAATCTGGCTAATTTTGCATGCATTGAATGCATTTATACAACTCAATCTGAATCAATATGACATCCATTTAAATATATATTATGCCTGGTGTTATTCAGATGCATCAATTACTGACTGAGATTGTGTTATTTTATCATTATTCAATTATTCAGTTCTCAAAATGCATAACTTCACATAGAATGTTTGATTTATTATTTTACTTAAACAACTTTTGAAAAAAAAAAAAAAAATCAGAGGACAGTTTGAAGTTTACTCTGTATGATAAATGCACTGCAGAGTAGTTCAGATGAGTCAGATCTCATGTTTTCAGCCTTAAATGGCATCTCATAAAGTTCCACACACAGAGATGACATCAGTGAGCCCTTAGTCTGCTTAATACAAGGTTGGCAAAAGGGTTTATACTTTGGAAGTGTAAAGTCCATATGCTATTGTTAACCACATCTCAAGGTAACCAAAGCAATTGGGAGCTTAAAGGTTGTTATTTTGAGGATCTGTCTCCTTGAGTATACTCAGAAACATTATTAAGGTGACGAGTCTAGATGGAGGGGTCTTAGACTTCTTTAAATATATTTTTCTGTTACAGGTAAACAAATCATTAACAGAGTGATGGTTATATAAAAGTTCTGGATAAACAGTTTTCTCTTTCTGTGTTATTTATGTCTTTATATACCTAGTTAACTAACTAATGATAGGCTCAACATATAAAACTCAAGGAATTCAGATTGTGATTTTGTTATTTAATTTAGCCTGTCGGTTAATGACATGACACTTTTGTCAGCATTTATTAATGAATTTAAAAAATATAATCAGTGTGACTTGAATATACTATGATGAATATGATTTTAATTTCTGAATTATAATTAATTTTAATACTTATCAAAATAGGTCAGAAATGTCAGGGCAATACAATTGTCTGAAATCACAATGAAGAAAAAAAATGTCTGATGAAAAGAATAACATTTTGGAAATTAAAACCTTAAAAAGTAGGTTGGTATATGTTTTATTTTTATTTATTATAGAGAAATATATATATATATATATATATATATATATATATATATATATATATATATATATATATATATATATATATTAACATCATAACCAAGTGGCTTCAGTGTTTAGATTATTAATAATTAAAAAACTATTTTCTTGTGGCACTTACTCCTCCCAGGCGATAAAGTTGTGACAGAAATAAACAATTCAGTTCACAATCACGTATTCAAGATGTGAGGAAAATGTGTTATTACCTTTTACTTCATGGTTACACTGCATGACACACAGTCCTTAAATTTAAACCTTTATTGTGAATGGTATGAATGTTTTTAAAAAACATTTGCAACATGAATAGATAGAGTACATTTGACATATTCACTGACCGTCCCCCCTCTTTTTTTTCTTGTTTTTGTTTCCTGTTATGGATTATCAACTCTTTACTGAGTGCACCTGTGTGTGCACTATAGGATTTATGGAGTGAAGTGTGATTATAGAAAAGAATGCATTTGCTTTCAAGATTTGCCACTCAGAAGCCATATTAAAGGGGTCATATGATGCGATTTCAAGTTTTCCTTTCTCTTTGGAGTGTCACAAGCTCTTGGTGCATAAAGAAGATCTGTAAAGTTGCAAAGACTAAAGTCTCAAATCCAAAGAGATATTCTTTATAAAAGTTAAGAGTCAACCACGCCTACCTAAAATGGCTCGTTCTAACACGCCCCCACATATCTACCTCACTATGTGGAAATATTAGCATAATGCCGCCCAAATGTGCACTCAAAGAAAGAAGGCGGGGTTTCAGGAACAACAGTCAAAAAAAAAAAGGGAAAATTCCGACTTTGCTATGACAATCTGATGCTTCTGAATCAGCGACTGTAAGTATGTTTTGTTATTAGTTTAAGTATTTGCTATTGACTGTTCAAATGCAGAGTTTTGCGCAGCACAGAGTTACGCGACGTGTGTGTGAGGGGAACAGGGTCACATCACAGGAGAGTGAACTGCCTGTCAGAAATCATAGCACGTCAGCTGTCTTAACCGCTGCTTGTGTACTGCATCATCACTGTGTCACGCGATTCTGTTGTCCTTTCGGGTTTGAACTGATGGTAAAACTAACAACATTATTAACTGTCTAATGACTGTTTGATATTTACTTTGAAAGCTGAAGCTGCGATTATGGTAAGGGGAATTACATTTCTGACGCGTGCTTGTGGTATTCGGCCAATCACAATGCACTGGGTCAGCTGGCCAATCAGAGCAGACTGTGCTTGTCAAAGGAGGGGGCTTTGTTGAAAACGACGTGTTTGAGAGAGGCGGGGCAAAGAGGACCCGCAATAATGTACAGTATTTGAAAAATAATGTGTTTTTTGAACATTAAAGCATGTCAAGATATTCTGTTACACCAAATACACAAAATAATGATCTTTAAAATAGCATCATATGACCCCTTTAATGACTTTCACAGGAATGATTTTAATGAGCAATTGCCATTGCTGCAATTTAGAATTGCTGAAGTGTCTACAGTCTTTTGGCGGCATCTTGAAGTAAAAGGCTGGTATTACACAAATTTTATATATATATATATATATGTTTACACCATGTTGTATATGGTTATACCTTGTCAGATGAATATTGTATATTATCTATTCCTCTATGGACTTAACTGGGGGTTAAGATTAGTTTAATGACATCCAGCATATAAAGGGTCAATGTATAGAGAAATAGGTGCCTCTGTTACCATGAGACTGTCTGTTGCTATGACAAAATGTTATGTATTCATCAACTCATACTGCTGATGACTTTGCAATATTCTTCATAAATAAAACAAGAACCATCAGCGACCAATTCTCCACACCACAAACTGACAAAAACTTCATAACCACAAATACTCCTTCTCTCTCCTCCTTCTCTCCACTCTCGGAGGCAGACGTTTTTAAACTTATCCTTTCCAATCATCCTACTACCTGTACGCTTGATCCTATCCCCACTCACCTCCTTCAGGCCATTTCTTCTTCAGTTATACCCACGCTCACTCACATTATCAATCTCTCTCTTCACTCTGATACATTTCCCACAGCATTCAAGCAGGCTCAGGTAACCCCACTGCTTAAAAAACCCTCTCTAAATCCAGCACTTTTAGAAACTACAGACCGGTAGTTTTCCTTCTTCCTTCTTACGTTCATTGCAAAGACACTTGAGCGAGTTGTGTTCAACCAACTCTCTGTTTCTTGCACAGAACAACCACATGGACAGCAACCAATCTGGCTTCAAAAGCGGCCACTTAACTGAGACTGCACTGTTCTCGGTTACTGAAACCCTGAGACTGGCAAGAGCAGCTTCCAAATCCTCAGTACTCATCTTGCTGGATCTGTCTGCTGCTTTTGATACAGTTAACCACCAGATCCTCCTGTCCACACTCATGAAGATGGGCGTCTCAGGAACCGCACTCCAGTGGTTCAAGTCTAACCTCTCTGGTAGGTCCTTCAGGGTGTCTTGGAGGGGTGAGGTTTCTAAGTCACAACTTCTTGCTACTGGGGTTCCTCAAGGCTCAGTGCTTGGACCACTTCTCTTCTCCATCTACATGTCATCTTTAGGATCTGTCATTCAGAAGCATGGCATTTCCTATCATTGCTATGCTGTTGACACTCAACTCTACTTCTTATTCCAACCAGATGATCCGACGGTAGCTATTCGCATTGCAGCCTATCTGACAGACATTTCTGACTGGATGAAGGATCATCACCTTCAACTCAACCTTGCTAAGCAACCCAGCACTTCATCACAACCTGGGCTAAGTTCTACAATACAGCTAGGTTTGTCAACCATAACTCCTTCCAGGACAGCCAGGAACCTTGGAGTTGTGATGGACGATCAGTTAAGCTTCACACACCATATTGCTACAACGGCCCGGTCCTGCAGGTTTGCCTTATACAACATTAGGAAGATTAGACCCTTCCTAACAGAGCAGACCACACAACTCCTTGTCCAAGCTCTTGTTCTCTTCAGACTGGACTATTGTTATGCTCTCTTGGCGGGCCTTCCTGCACGTACATGTACTATCAAGCCTCTACAACTGATCCAGAATGCAGCAGCCAGAGTGGTCTTCAACGAGCCGAAGAAAGCTCACGTAACACCTCTCTTCTTCAGCTTGCACTGGCTACAATAACCACTCACATCAAATTCAAGGTACTGATGATTGCCTACAAGGCAACCACTGGCGCGGCAGCAATATACCTAAACTCGCTAGTTCTGACCTACGCGCCCTCCAGAAGCTTGCGTTCCGCAAGTGAATGATGCCTTGTGGTGCCATCCCAAATAGGCACAAAATCATTCTCACTGACCTTTTCCTGGACTGTCCCCAGCTGGTGGAACCACCTGCCCATCTCAGTCCGAGTCTTTAGCAATTTTCAAAAAACATCTAAAGACACATCTTTTTCGTCCATCACCTGACCAATTAATACTAGCACTTACCTATTCTATTCTATTTGGTCTAATTTATATATAATATTATATATATATATATATATATATATACATAAACCTTGATATGTGCACTGTAATAGACTATCTGAGACTTGAC
>NW_015505712.1:0-3947 GCF_001515645.1 Sinocyclocheilus grahami | reverse complement strand
CTAATTTATATATAATATTATATATATATATATATATATATATACATAAACCTTGCTATGTGCACTGTACTAGACTAACTGAGACTTGTCACAGCACTTGTATATTGTTGCTCTCTTGTTGGTCTGATTGCTTCTACTTTGCAAGTTGCTTTGGATAAAAGCATCTGCTAAACGTAAATGCAAATGTAAATGTATTCATATCTTACACATTAAGACAGCTCTGAGGCAGCATTTGCCTCTTTGAGCTTCTTTTTATTACTCAAGGATATTATATCTCAAAATATTATATCAATTATGTCTTATATCAATGCTTAACAACATATGGTAAGTTTTTTGTGTGTGTGTGTGTGTGTGTGATTTAAAAACACTGGCTTTTGACTCTTATAAACCAAGGGTGTCTGCTAAAACAACAATCACCACAATAACATTTCAAGCACATACTCAACACTTACGTGTTACTGTTTCACTACAAAAAAAAAAAACTTAACTTACAGTAATATTTCAGCGGATAAAATAACATGATACAAAATTTCACACAAATTTACATTCCCAGTGTTTTTCCAGTAAACATCCTTATGGGATGATGTATAAAAACATGATGCAAATACATGATGCAAATGCAAATACACGCATAGCACACAGAGATGACAAAATATTGAGCTCTTGTTTAATCACTTAGTTTTTTTCCTTTTTTTTAATCTTTCTTTTATTTTCTTTAATCAATATTATATACTGAAGCAGAATATTGTTTTAATGACAAGCAGCTGCATTTGTTTTGTATTCTGCCAGTGACGGTTACTGTCATCCGTCAGCATGTAAGAGCACATCTGCTCAAAGATTCTTCACTTCACCCTGACTGTTCCATCTGACTGTCAGTCATTCTATTGTTCTTGATATTTTCTTGCTTGTCATAAGCCTAAATATATATCTTTGCAACTGGACCAAGAAATACTCACTGAAATACTCACACTTCAGCCTTCAATCATCACCATAGTATTCTTAAAATTAGGTTGTGTTAATAAAAAATATAAAAAAACTTTAGTATATTACTCTGAGGTGTTAGCAGGAATATGTCTTTGGCAGTCTGCGGTCAGATGGAGGGACACAGTGGCCTCCGTGCTGCTCGGGTTGACCCGGAAGTGGTTATGTGCAAGCTGGATAGCCACTATAAACTGCCGTTTAAAGGTCTTACTCAGAATTATATAAAGAAAAGGGTTAATGCAGCTGTTAGCATAGCCCATGCTAATAGCAACGTGATAGACATAATAAAATGAGGCACTGGGATTCTGTATTCCCAGATGGACAAGCTGAAGGATGTAGTAGGGAGCCCAACAGATGAAAAAAGCCAAACAGATGGCCACAGCCATCCGAGTCACACTTTTAGTGCGCACTTGTTGGTTCCTCGGGGGAAGGGGTGCCACTGAGGTAGACATGTGCTTCAAGATTTTAAAGAACACCACACAGATAATCATGAGCGGAAGGGCGAACGCCAGCACAAACTGATAGATAGTGAACCAGCAGATGTTGATGGATGGATTCGGAAGCAGGAGAGCACATCCCACCTGGCCGTTGTGGAGAGGCATCAAGCCAGTGTACATTAAGACAGGAGTAATGGAGATGAGAGAAAGCACCCACACCATCCCCACCACACCACTGGCGATACAGGTTGTCCGGACGTGGTTAAAGCGGAACGGGTGGACAGTAGCCAAGTACCGGTCCAAGGTCATAACTGTGAGGATGTAGGTGCTCACTGTCTGGCTGTTGGAATCTAGGGCAGAGATGACTTTGCACATAGTGGCTCCAAAACACCATTGCCCAAGAGCTGATGAATAAGAAAGGGCATGCCGAGGAGGAAAATCAAATCCACAATTGAGAGACTGAATATGAAAGTTTAGCCTGTCTTTTTAATGATGGTGTAGATGACAATAGAATTTCCAATGATGCCCAAAAAACATATGGTCCCAAAAATCCAAAAATAGATGGCATTTCCATTCTGGTCCCCCATGGTCACTAAGCACACAATGAAATCACACATAAGAATGAGATCCATGTGTGGTGTGTGTGTGTGTTTATAATAGATACAATATATAAAGAACAAACTTTAAAGAGAAAAATGTTGACATATGGTGTACGGCATTTATTAAACAGCTTTTTGTTCATTCTTATGCTAATTAAATATTATGCAGTTGTTATGGTGATAAACTTAAAAGAAATGGTAGCTACACTCTTAAAAATAAAGGTGCTTCACGATGCCATAGAAGATGGTTCCATAAAGAACCTTTAACATCTGAAGAACCTTTCTGTTTCACAATTGGTTCTTTGTGGCAAAAGAAGGTTCTTCAGATTATAAAAAGGTAAGAAAGAGATGGTTCTTTAAAGAACCTTTGACTGAATGGTTCTTTGTGGAACCAAAAAATGTTATTTTATGACATTGCTGTGAAGAACCTTTTAAGTACCTTTATTTTTTAAGAATGTACAGTGCCTAAAATACATACTTTATGAATGCCCATAAGACAGAAAGAAAGAAAGGCTGCATTCATACCATGTAATATAATTAGTTATATAATAATAATAATAATAATAATGCATGCTACTTTTCCTTAAAACAGTTCGTGAAGTAGCTTATAACATCAGCTGATTTGCTCTAAACCAAACTGGATTTCTATCTTCACTTCCACAATACGGTTTCCCTGAAATATGCCTACCTGAAAGGATCGCATCTTCACCAACACAGCATATTATCATTAAACGAATCCGTTCCTCTAACCCAAACTATTTACATACGGAACCGATTATACTACAACAACTGTAGACGAACGACGCGAAGCGGCAAACTATTGCTCCTATCATAATCAACGAAGCTGTCTACAAACGACGTAACTGACGCCCAGGGCCCACACTGCAAATTTACTTCAGGGCGAGCTGTCCGGAGGTCAGTCTTCGTTGCGTATTGACGGCATGATTGTAACGGCAAAGTGCTAGAATGTCGCATCACTAGCGGAGTCGAATAGTGGAGTGAACAAATCATTTAGGTGAATCGTTCTCGTTCAGTCTCGTATTTTGTTCGTTGAAATAAGCGCGTGACTCCATTGGTGTTATTTTCTGCCGTCGGATGGATTATAAACAGGAGCAAATATCATTCGTGTGTGGGCTATGGAGGGAGCATTTTCACTGGTTAGATCGTTTGAACGAATAAGTTCCTTTGCTGAACGATTGACTTCGATTACAATTCGCGAGCGATCTGGATTTGAAGTAATTGTCCATTTTTTCGTTAACAATCATCTGCTGACCGACTAAAAGAGAAGGGGCATGTCGGTCGTGCGGTTAGTAATGTTGAATGATCTGTTTTGTTGTCAGTTAACGAGTAAAACTCTCTCACTAGAGCTTCTTAGTAGATTTGTAGATGAGTTTTTAACGAATCGGTTGACTCAAACACTCGCACTGAAAAGGCCTCTGGATGAATCAGTGAGCGAATCTAAACGAATCTTCTTAGTGAGTCGATTCAACTGATTCAAATCACTGGTATGAATTAAAACCTCAAGCAGTGGCGTAGAAAAGCAACCTGATCTTGACATGAATGTCTGTAATGACGCATCTCACTCAGGAATGAAGAATTTGTTTGTAATTGTAATTAGTTAACATGTATAAGCCCTTTGTCGTGACTTCAGTATTTCAACCAGTGTGTCAGGTCTGCATGACACTTTCAGCAGCATCCAGTATCACCCAAGACACCCACATTAGCTACATCTGATTCCTCTTATTGGCTCATAGTCGGTTGCAAGAAAACGTCAGCTCGACCCAGTTATTCCGTTCCCTTTATATTTGCGTGCATTGCACAGCTGCTTCATAACAGATCTGATTAAAAGGGAGAAAAAAAAATCAAATCTTTTTCCTGATGCTTGGTCCATAGATTTGCTTCAAATCTTTTTGTCTGTCTGCAGGCTGAC
>NW_015505711.1:747669-748346 GCF_001515645.1 Sinocyclocheilus grahami | reverse complement strand
AGAAGAATGAATTTACACAATCTGGGTCAAAGTTTTTAGTTGCCTCCTGTCACACATATACTAGGCTGTGTAAAGCGCTTAGTGGGTTCCCTCAATACAAGGCCCAGGACAATGTTCCTGGTTGCACCAAACAAACAGCTAATGCTAGTTATGAACAGTCTCTCAGGTTTGTACTCTTCTGCTTTTCTCATCATGAGTGACTTTCTTTAAATCAGTTCATTGGTTGAGTCCATAGAGAGGAGAGCGTGAACAGTTCCAGCTGTGCCAAGAACATCTCCGTGTCACCACTGAGCACCACACAGCATCTGGACAACTAGATCCCCCATGATTAAAAGCAACAACAACCACATGTGCACAGAGAACAAGGACAAACTTCAACAACTGAAGAGAGAAAATTAGTCATCAGGGGTTTTGTTTTTAAACAATGAATTTGTTGTTTGCATTTATGCATATATATTCTGAAGGATCATGGGACACTGAAGACTGGAGTAATGACTGCTGAAAATTCCGCTTTGCCATTGCAGAAATAATTACAATTTAAAATATATTAACACAGAAAACAGTTATTTTAAATCAATATTTCACAACATTACTGTTTTTAATGTATTTCTGATCAAATAAAAACAACTTCCTGGGGAAGTCGTGGCCTAATGGTTAGAGAGTCTGACTCATAACCC